>NW_017259560.1:707695-724381 GCF_001594045.1 Atta colombica
TATATATATATTTATTTATATATATATTTCAGTTCATATATATTTTCATATATATGAAAATTCTATAAAACAATATAGATTTTTTGAATATATTTCTGAAACGTTTTTCAATTCTTATTACAGCCTCACTCCAATGAACGCATTAAAGTGAGTAGAAGCTAGAGTAGGAGCATGCGATGTGTTGGCGATCTTGCTGCGTGCACGATGGATGTGATAGCACGGCCTTGCGATCACCGTCCAAACGTTTCCCGCGGTATGATTGCTTCGAGGGCACTTGGTCAAGAAAAATGAGATTTTCCCTGCTTTCCAAATTTTATTTAAACAGACCTCAAATGCGGACGAACGTGTTTTACGTAAATGCAGGAAGGATCTCAATGATGAGGCGCGGTAAAAACTTATTCAACACGAGGCGAGACACGTACTGTCGACGAGACAGTTAGAGCGGCCATGATGATCTGAGTGTTTCTGATCGATTACGCGCGACGTATGCATAGCTTAACAATCGACATTTCGTGGATTGATCGATTCTTTATCGATGTGATTAGATGATATGATTAGACGCCGTGAACGATGGGAGTACCGAACACGATGCGTTAGTAGTAATAAGTAGTACATGATAAAAAAAGATCGAATATAAATGCATGCGACGAAAACAACAATTAATGTTAGTTAAACTGGATCTATGGACGATCACTGTGTAAGCGAAAGGGCAGAAAATTAGAGAGACGCTTGCAAACTGAGCACACCTGTGTAATCCTTCCACTATAATGGTAATTATCGATTATGTCAATATGCACATGTTGAAAGCCCTCCGATATGGAAATATACTTTGGAATATTCCTTGTATGGCATAATATCTTTGCTTTTTAGCACGGTAAGTAAGTTTTGAATATCTTTGTTTATGCTGGCCACACGAATTTCTGCCGAATTTTGTTTGTTGGTGTCCGCTGGGATGAACCAGACTGTATATGACGTCAAAGATTTTTCGTCTGAGTATGACGGGGACATCTGATAACGTCTTTTGAGCACTCACAATAAAGTAAGCGTGCCGTCTCCGATAAATTGAATTCTTGTAATTTCAGTGATATTGCTCCCTGCAGGATTCTTGTCATTTCTTCGTCTTGTTTCTGCTCGTCAGCTGTTTTATTGACTGGAGTATCTATAGATTGGATTCTCGAAAGCATCAGCTACCGCATTCTATGATCCCGCGATATATACGAAATCGGTTGGCCGATGAAAGATGTCTGGTCTGATGTAATAATGCTTTCTTCTAATCGTTGCTTGAAGGCGAATGTCAATGGTTTGTAATCTATTTTTACAATGAGGTTTCTTCTTTCGAAGAGATGCCTGAAATATTTGACTTATAAATGACTAATAGCTCTTTATCGAATGTGCTATAATGTTTTTTTGCTACTTAATTTCCTGGAAAAGAATCCAATTGGCTACCACTAGTTCTGTTCGAATTGTTCTAATGTCATTTCGATTGTCACATTTGAAATGTCGATAGTCAATGGTGCTTTTTTCATAGAGTGCATCAACAAGGTTGCACTGGCTAATTCTTGCTTATACCGCTCGAATGCTGGTCTTCAGCTGGTTTTGTCCAGGATACTACTCTTTTGTCATTTTTTTTAATATTCTTAATGAACTCATACAGGATAGCTTGTTGCGCAACGTTCTTCATGCATCGATAATAATTTATTATATCTAAAAATCTGTGTAGCTGAGCAATTGTTATCGATTTTGTATACTGTAACACAGCTTTTACTCTTTTTTGCAGTGGTATAATGCCATGTTTGAATATGGTATATCCCAGGAATTAATTTTTTTTGATTGGCCGAATATATTTAGCAGCGTTCAATGTGATGTCCGCTTTGTGGAATCTTTTAAGGAATCTTTTAAAAATTTCTCGTAAGTTTTCTTCGTGTTGTTGCGGGTTTTCTGACGCTATTAATATGTCGTCAATATATACTTTGCAGTAATCTACTCTTGTAAGATGATATTCATCATGCGCTGGAATGTCTGGGCTGAATTGCACAATCCGAAGGGCATAAAAATTCATATATGCCGAACGTTAGTAATGAATTTATGTACATCTTCTTCCGCCACCTGGTACCTGGTGATAATCTCTACGTAGATTTAATGTGGAGAAAATCTTTCCATGAAATCCTTGCGTAAAATCTTGTATGTGTAGAATGGGATATCTATCAAGAACTGTTACATCATTTAATGCTCTGAAGTCTCCGCACGAACATCAGACTTCTATCTGTTTTTTAGGCACCAAGTGCAAGGGAGATGCCCATGAACTGTGAGATGGGCGGCATATTCTCTATTCGACCATATAGTTGAATTCTTTTCTAGCAATACGTAGCTTTTCCCCGGTTAATTGACGTGATCGGCTGGTCCCTGGGTCATAATATGATGGATCACTCCGTGTGAATATAGTACTGGTTGATTCCTTGGTATGATGAGACCTGAAAAGTGGTTTAAAAGTTTTAAATATCGGCAATTAGCTTATTATTAATACTGATGATGATGATGCCTATTTAACGAACTATGTTGCTAGCCTAATTCGATTGTCAAGTAGTCTACGGTTTTGTAGATCAACCAATAATCTAAAGTGATTGAGGAAATCAGTACCTAATGGATTGTATATTTCTACAATGCAGAAATGCCATTGAAAGTTACGCCAGAGTTCTAAATATAGTATTACTAATTTCCTTCTGTATGTCTTATATTCGTATTCATAATCAGGCCTTATATTTAAGGCTTCATTAAATTTATCTTTAAATACACTACGAATTATTTCATTGACTGCTGACTATCTAAAGATAAATTTAAGGAAGCCTTAAGTACAAAGTCTGACTATGAATACAGGCATAAATTTTAGAACCGTTTGTAGTGTATTGGGTTGATTTTATGGATTTCCTCAATCTATTCCTAGGAATCAACAAAATATTAGCGTCTGCATCAATCATTTTATTCTCATCTGATGGTGCTGCAACTGTAGCTACAGCCATTGCGTTCGATTCAGCGTTCCAGGGTTTTATCTACCAATTTTATCAGTTTGTTTAATTGAATGCCCTCGACTGCCAAGACTTTTTGTATCCGCTGAGAGAGCCGTTGCATCCATAGCGTTTACAACATGTTGTCTGGAACATTGCTTCCCGCTAATACGCGTAGTTCACGTAATAATGCAGATAGTTGTTTATCCGCAAGTTTTATTCCTGTCAATAATTATAGATGTGCTTTTCCTGAGAATCAGAGAAACGTGTAATCAAGATATTTTTTTAATGCAGAATATTTATCTTGTGATGAGATTCTGACAAGGAGATTTCATGATACCAATTGATTTCAAACGAAACTCGTCGTAGCGATAGGTAATTACATCAAGTGTTACTGAATAAAAGGATAATAGTCACTACTCAAGCGAATAAAGTTTGCGAAAAAATCAAAGTTGAAAATTTCGAGCGCCTCGCCATTTCAGTAGATCGTTTGATTGAAGAGCTCGTGGCGCAGCAATAGTGCGTCTGATTAGTAACCTTCGATGTTGCGAGTTCGAACCCCGAACTTTTTTTCTTTTGTAAAATACATTACACACAATAAATGTATAATAGATTAATACATTTTATATTTATTATGCGTTACAGATGCATTTTTCCGTTTGCATTCTCTGTCCAGGAAATCTGTTTAATAGATAATTATATACACAACATGAATAAATGTAAAATGCGTTTTATTCATTGGAAGATGTTACAATAAGATACGCAAGAGGTGAAAATTATAGTTTTTCACATTTTTATGATAAATCCTGCAACATATATTGTACCTATCTACTTCTATCGATTTAAACATGTATGGTTAACCTGTGTAGCGTGCGACGCCACGTATGTTCAATTCGTATATTGTTCTAGTGTCATCAAATGTGGCGGCTGTGTAATGTTTAATAGGAGCATGGATTAACCGGACGTAGTTCGTAAATATAAAAATCTACTTATTATTACGGAATATAAAAGAATTAATTACGAGTCAGTGAGTAAGTGAACTCTATCAAGATGGCCGATGTAAATCTTCTGCTAGTAAAACAATGCTGTCAATAAGTAACTACACAGTCTTAAAATAAGAACAGATTATGAATACGCCTTCTTACAGCATGACCACAATATAACTATCCAGCAAAGGAGAATGGATTAAAATGGATTGAAATTTTTTTCTATCCGAATGCGTATTTTAAATAGCAAATACTTTTTTTAGATTTAATTGGATTCAATTAGATTTAATTAGATGTAATTGGATTGAAAAACTGCATTTCCTATTCAAAATTTTGAATTGAACAATATTCACAATTGCGTTGTTTTGCACAGAAAAAGCTAATATTATTTTTAAATTGAAAGGCATAGGAGATATATTCCATGCAATTCCTATAAATGAATAAAAATTCAATCCATTCTCGTTGCTGAATACACATAGTATAGCGACAGTAACTTTTTTGATGTCAGTAGTCATCGAACATGTGACTGTCAGCCAAGAAGAGTTTTACCGCTGACTTTAAATCAAGAGACGTTGTCGAGTATTTCGCATATAAAGTATTTTTTAAATTCGAATAAATTCTTCCCAAAGAGCACAAAGTTGTCTAAAAGATGATTAAAAGACAACTAAATTGTTATAAAGATATTTTTAGTGAAAAAATATAGATGACGAAAAGATAATTAAAAGACGACAAATGTAGTCTGCTAATCAATATTTTTATAAAAAATTTTTATAAAAAATAAAAAAGACGTCTTTTCGTTATCTTTTAGTGCTTATTTTGTGCTATCTGGGATCATACGTTTCATTTAGTTCTAGAATATATCGAAATTAGAAACAAAAAATAGATCTATGTTAATATATATAGTGATATATCTAAAAAAAATCATATATATAATAAATAACAAGAAACAGTATCATTTATGTTTTACTTTTTAATTTAATAGAATTTAAGTTCATTAGTTAAGATTGCAGCATCAAGAGTTTTAATTTTTAATACAATACATTAATTTTTTTCAAAGCATAATAATTTTTGACAGAGAATTAAAGTTGCCATTACTTAGATTGGAATAAAAAGACCTTTAATAAAAATATCCTTGGAAAAAATTAAAAGTACTATTAATTGAGTTAAATTATTAGTATTATATACAAAAGGCTGGTTTCACAACTCGATTAAGCCGAATCAATCATATAGTTATCAACTATAAAGTAATCAATTCTACTAAATAGCAAATACAATTAGTCTACGGCCAATTAAGTAATTAGCGTTTGGTGAAACCGACCCAAATGATTCTTCACGAAAAGCACGCATACTTAATGCTTTTTTTACCATTTTTTAAAAAGGTAAGTTCGTATATAATAAAAAAACACTACCATTTGTGTTTTACTTTTTAATTTGATAGAACTTAACTTGATTAGTTAAGATTGTAGCATCTGGGTATCTTATGCATCATGTAGCATCTTATAGCATCTTTTAATTTTTTATTTAATATATTGGGAATACAAATTAGTTCGGTCCGTTTCCCTAAAGATAGCTCCAGTTGTTGTGAATGGTTCATAGTGACAACTGATTTTGGCGGTTTCAGAGAGATTAAACTGCTAATAATATTCAATTTATATCGCTTTGAGATTCATACAAAAACCTTGATTTTTACTGTGTTTAAAATGTCAAATTTTGTGTTAACCAAGCAGCATTTGAGGGAGGTTTTGATTTTCTGCTTTAATTGGAAGTACGGCTGAATCCCATCGAATGTTTGAAGTTTGTAGTAACACTGCTCCAACTGATAAATCATGTAGGAAATGGTTTCGACGTCCACCAAAGATGGAGATTTCAGCGTTCAAGACAAGCCTCGCTCTGGACAGCCAAAAA
Source organism: Atta colombica (assembly GCF_001594045.1). Taxonomy (NCBI): domain Eukaryota; kingdom Metazoa; phylum Arthropoda; class Insecta; order Hymenoptera; family Formicidae; genus Atta; species Atta colombica. Next base: position 713,589 of record NW_017259560.1, read on the forward strand.
AATTCGAAGATAAAGAATTAGAGGCATTACTTAAAGAAGATCAGAGTCAAACAAGAGGAGCTTGCAGAATCATTGGGGGTAACTCAACAAGCCATTTCTGTACGATTGAGAGCCATGGGAATGATTCAAAAACAAGGAAATTGGGTGCCTTACGAACTGAAACCGAAAGACGTTGAAAGACGATTTTTCACTTGCAAACAGCTGATTGACAGCAAAAACAACAGAGAAAAGGTTTTTTCCATCGGATTGTGGCTGGAGATGAGAAGTGGATATTCTATGACAACCCCAAGAAGAAAAAATACTACGCTAAGTCCGGTCATTCGTTGCCATCGACCTCAACATCAACACCACGGCTGAACATTCATGGTTCGAAGATCATACTCTGTATCTGGTGGGACCTAAAGGGTTTTATTATGAGCTGCTGAAACCTGGCGATTCCATTACGGACGATCGGTATCGACTACAATTGATTCGTTTGAACCATGCATTGAGAAAAATGACCAGAATACGAACAAAGACGTGATAAAGTTATTCTTCTTCAACACTCGGCCTCGCTAAAGTCGTAAAAAAATATTTGGAAACGTTCAAATGGGATGTTTTACCGCACCCGCCGTATTCTCCGGACATTGCTCCTTCTGACTTACTTACTAGTTGTTCCGAAGGATGCAGCAAATCACCGATTCACTTCTTTCGCAGAAATCGAAAATTGGCTCCAAAATTGGATCGTCTCCAAAGAGTCATTTTTTCGAGATGGAATTCGAAAATTGCCTGAGAGATGGGAAAAAGTAGTAGGCAGCGATGGACAATACTTTAATTGATTTGTTCATTCATTTTGTTTTGAAATAAATGCATTTTTGAACACAAAAAAACGGACCGAACTAATTTGTACTCCTAATATTAATTTTTTTCGAAGAGTAATAATTTTTGACAGAGAATTAAAGTTACCTTTACTTGAGTTGTTAAATTAACAAAACAAATAAATAACGAATACAATGAAAAATTTTAAAAATCATTAGTAATGAAGTGTCAGTATATAAAGAATTCGAACGTCAAAATGTGCTAAGACAGATTATAATAAGATAAGATATATAGTCGACAGTAGATTACATAGTGTCCCTTGATAAAATAATTTTGTCTAATTCTTCGATTGAAATCAAGAATTCAGTTTATCACAGACTTGTATCAAACGATTTGAGAATTTATTTTTACGAATATTTTATGATATTCTGTAGAACGAGAATATGATTTAAAATAATATAATTAGTAAATAATAAGAAATACAGAATCAAATCATAACTCACATTAATTTATATAAAATACTATAATTAAAACTCTCAAACAAAGATCTGATCAAGTACATTAAAAGTTAAGTATTACTCGTTTGAAAATTGATTGATGTAATTGATTGTGTAGGTCAAATAAAAGTAAGTCAATAAAATCGAAAAACAACGTTAACCAAACGAAAAGACAATTACAGATAAGAATTAATAAACATCGCAATAATGTAAAATTAGACCAGTCCAAACACACACTCAATAATCTCGAAACATATTACCAAAACCAATCATCATAAAAAAAAACCATCATAATTTTAATTGGAAAAATGTTAGTATTCTTGGTTTTGAAAAGAACGCAAAAAAAATATTTCTGAAATGATACATATTAAAGATTAAAAAAACGGTTTAAATTTAATGAAAGATACTGAATTATTGGACATCTCTTATTAACATACTTGACGATATATGTGAACATAAATTGTCACAGTTTTGAACAGACTTGTTTTTACATTCGATTTTATTGACTTACTTTTATTTGATCTACACATTACATCAATTTTCAAACAAGTAACAATCAACTTCTAATTTTAATGTACTTGACCAGATCTCTATTTGAGAATTTTAATTATAGTATTTTATATATAAATTTTATATACATGAGTTATGATTTGATTCTGTACTTCTCATTCACACTAATTATATTATTTTAATTCATCTTCTCGTTTTACAGAATATTATAAAGTAATGAATTCTTAAATCGTTTGATGAGAGTCTGCGACTGGATTCTCGATTTCAACTGAGGAATTTGGCAAAATTATTTTATCGAGGAACACCATGTAATCTACTGTTGACCGAAGTATTTTAATCTTTTTATCTTATTATTATATTAACAAATTTTGACGTTTCGAATTCTTTATATATTGACACTTCATTGATGATTTTTAAAATTTTTCATTGTATTCGTTTTCATTGTATTTATTTGTTAATTTAATATTGTATTTCTGCGTTTTAACACTGAAGAAGACTTTGTAAGCCGAAATGTTTGTTTAGAATATTATATAGTATTTATATTCTTTTATATATTATTTGCATTAATTTAAAGTTATTCTAATTATAAGCTCGAAATAAGCCACATATAACACTGTTTAATTTTTTTAGAAAATATATGAGCATTTTTACTCTACGATATTGTATTATTTATTAAAAATCATTGAATATTCATTTTCAATAATTTTTTACTCAAATATTATCAACAGAAAAACAGCGAAAGATAAAAATTATTTATTTTCTTTTCATAAAATTCAGAGAATTTTTTTAGAATTTTTTCAAAATTTTTTAATACCGTATTTTCTCATGTTGATAAAAAATAATTGTCAATAAGAAAATGCAGCACTAAAAAATTTTTTTTAATTTTGAAAAAATTTTTAGAGTTCTATGAAAAGAAAATAAACAATATTTATCTGTCGTAGTTTTTTTTGTAAAGTATTAATAGTATTTGATATTTGGCAATTTTCAATAATTAATATCTTGTTAACTATTGCGAAAATTGCAAAAAAATACAGGTTTTTTCGACTCAGTTTAGTCCGCTCTGCCCACCAGTGTTGTCGGCAGAATTATCAAACACCTTGTATACACAAAGAGAAAAATATTGGATATTTGTGATTATAAATGCTTGATTAAGAAATTATGGTCTATTTTTACGGTTATTATTATTACAATATTTGTATAATAATCTTATATGTGCATGGTTAAAACAATTATAAATTTACAGTTGATCCAAGAAATGGACCATAAATTAGTTAAATTAGTTAAATTATAGTTAAATTAGTTAAATTAGTTAAATTATAATTAATTATAGTTAAATTATAGTATTTGCATAACTATTTAACAACTTCTCTCAGTGTACTAATGCATTAATTACACATGATTATAATCAATTATATAGGGTGACTTTTTGACATATTGTTTTTGGGCAGAGCGGACTAAATTAAATCAAAAAGTCCTCTACTTTAATTTTCGCAAGTACTTTTTAGTTAATATAAAACTACTTTAAGATATTTTTAAGAATTTTTAAAAAAGTTTTTTAAGATATTTCATAAAGAATACTGAAAGAATTATTAAAGTTATCTTATGTGTCGATTATTTGATAATCTTTAGAAATTAATATTTTATTAACTATTGCAAAAACTGTAAAATAGAACTCTATAACTGTTTAGGTCCGGGCTATGTACAAGCGGTGTGTCAAAAAGTTTGAGACACTGTGTAAAAAGTAAGTTATATAAAATTAATAAACTTTGATAAAAACTTTGGTAAAAAGATTTAGAAAAATTATAAAAAAGTGTAGAGAATGTAGATATTTCACACATGTTTTGAATGTTATAAATACAACTCTTTGATACTGGAGAAAATGTGAATAATATCACGGATTTGACCGTGAAGATGCAGAACTTTCGCGTCAATTCTCGATCTCGTAAGAGGAAGATTGAAAGGAGATGGAAAATAGAACGAGAAAGAGGAGTAAGATGAAATAACTATGAATCTCACTTAAAAGTCCGCTGATGCATCTTTTCGTAAATGCGAGCTAACACACAGTTTCGCGAAACGCTTTGTCGTCAACATCATACATATTTTCTCACCGTGAAGTATATCTAGCATTTTCATAGTCATGTTTAAAAATAATTAAAAAACATTTAAAAAAGAAAAAGTGTTTGATAATTTAATTAGTGAATCGTTATAAGCATGAAATTTTTAGAAGTATGTAAATGAGAATACAATATAAACAGAGAGAGAGAGAGAGAGAGAGAGAGAGAGAGAGAAATGTTTTAAATTTAAGAGCATAGATGAAATATAATGTAAAAAATTATGTTTTTGGAGTCTTAAAGGTATCATTCTGAATGGAATACATAGACTAGATATAACACTTATTGTTAGATTTTATCTTGATTCTTATTAAGGATATTTGACATTTTATCTTAAAAAAATTCTTAATGTAATAATAATTCTGTATTCCAGTGAAATATTCCAAAAATGTAGGCACACATATTTACTTTGAATTTTTTATTAAAATAAATATTCCCTTATATTAAAGCAAATCAACGAAAAAATCGTAAATGTATATAACAATTATAATATAATGCCTTTCATATACTAGCTGTTTATATATTAATTGGCATTTATTACATGAACAAAAACATATGTAAACGTTTCGATCATTTTCAATACTATACCACATCACTATACAACGACAAGATCTTTCCATTTATACTATTGCGATTCTTATTGTATTACGATCCGTTACATATTTCATTAATATCGTGACTTAAATTTAAGATTGAAACGTTTACGTATCTTTGTTCAAATAATGTAATAAATTTCAATTAACACATAAACAGCTAGTGTGTAGTTCTTAAAGGCATTCTGAGTCTTATATATATTAAAAGCTTAAGAATTTTATTTATGAGAAATTTTATATTATTATTAATTATATTTATTAAATAGATTTAAAATTAAAATCACGAATAAATATTTTTACATCTTAATGTTTATATCTAAAAAAATCTATAACTTCAATCATATTTTTTAGGAAATTATTGTTTTAAAAAATTCGAAAGCAATTTTTTTTTTTAATAAAAAAGATGTTTACCAAAAAATTTTGGATTAATAAAAAAATATTTCAGTATTTACAAATAATGCAAGAAACAGACTTTTTGTCCTTGCTAAATAATTAAAACAATTTTTCTATAAGAAAATAATACTATATCGATATTTGTTTAATTTCACATTTGAAATTCGAATTCAATTCGACACACGAGTAGAAGCAGTGCCTCAGTTTTACTTTAACTTTTATATAGGAACATCTCGAAAAATATAAAAGATACGAAAGAATGAAATTGATATGGTCTAATAATGGAGCAAAAATAATGGAAAAATCAATTTAAAAAAATTGAGTTTTCAAAGTTATATGAAGGTTTGGCTATTAAAAAAAAAGGAAATTATAATTATATGATTTCTTTAATTATTCTACAATAAAAATATTAAAATAGTATATATCGATAAATCAATAGTTTATGAGATGTTTTACATTTGATTCTTTTACATTTTCACATAAAATGTCTTGTAAACTACAAATATTTTTTTTATAAAATTATCTTAATATTTTTATGTTTTGAAGAATGAGATGCATTAATGAAAATGTAGTTGCCGTTTAAGAAAACTATTTTGCAAAAATTATTATGCATATTACAAATTATATTATTTTTATGAAAATTATTTATTTTTTTAAATGAGACACCCTGTATATATAGTTAATACAGGCTTTCATGCTGTTGTATGTTCATTGGGTTTCTGACGCAGCAGGAAACGTACGGAAAACGGAGAAGTGCGTCACGTCGTATTAGATTCATGATATTAAGTTCATTTTATACACTATAATATTCTGATAGTATCAGAATTTTATGTATGTATATAAAGAATTTTAAGATAGATAAAAGTATTATTAAAAATCAGATTAAATATTAATAAATAGTAATACGAATACTCAACATATAATGTTTTAATTAAATATTAATATGCAACAATATATTAATAATAAAATATTTTAATTTACATTAACAATATCATAATATATGTGTTTATATACTTATGTTGTGTTTTATTATCTTGACTTATAGAAATAATAAATACTTATAAATATATGCTAATGAAATACATGCACGCACGCACGCACGTACGCACATTTATTCAAATCAAGCATTTTAATGCAAAATTATAGCTTTACCTATAACTTAATGTCATCTAGTTGTAGAGTAGAGATGAACACATAGTTCTGATAATTTTGTGATTGTATAGACAAATTTTAACAATATAAAGACTAAAATGTACGGAGAAGAAAAATTTTATATTTATTTTTCATATTATATTTACTAAATCTATTTAATATGTTTCTAAATTTACTTAAAATTTTATAAATATAAACATGAAAATATTATAAATATTGTATAATGACAATTTTACGCAAAATTTATTTGCCTCTTCCCCTTTATACTAGATTGTCTAATATGGGCTTTATGTGTGATTATGCATATTACTACCGCTTGCGCGCTGTAAAGAGATAAACGCTATGGCGAGATCTCATGTGACTCGAGAGAACGAATGAACATGGGTGAATTTAAAACAGTCGTAAGCGTGCCACGCATACGTGCGCTCGATGTCAGCTGGAAGAGCGGAGAAAAATTATCATTATTTTTAAAGGTATGCCGCTTTATTCTTTATAGGAAACATAGAAAGGAAAGAAATTACGCATTTTTATTTACTATTAAGTATGATTTTAATTTTTTTTAGTAATGCATTGTCTGTACTCTAATAATTAATCAATTATTAGATACAGACAATTATAAATATACGATACAAGAAAAGATAATAAAATTTCAAATGTCTAATAATAAATTAAATGAAAATTAAGTTTGAATATATTTTTTAATCTTTTCCTATGAACGGATACAGTACATTTTTCTTTTGCTTGAAAATACATTTCTTAAGGAAATTTTATTAAAATAGAAAATTTTGTTAGAATAGTACTAGAATAGTACTATTAGAATAGTACTATTAGAATAGTACTATTAGAATTTAATTTTAATATAATTACAAAATATATTTTACGAAAAAGGATATGAATAGGTAATATCAATATTAGTCATATTGACCAGATTGTTGATCATATACTGATCAAAAATAAATAGAGAGATCTAATTAAATATAATTTAGAATTAATTAAAAATAAAAGGAGTTTATGAAAAAGATGTTAACAAAGTCAATTAATCAGATATTTTATTTGTTTAAATAAAACAAGTATAAATAATTAAAACTCAGAATTTCAAAAGAAATATAAAAAAAAAGAATAGCCGTTTATTCTTCTATATTATACACAAAATTTGTAAAAATGTTTCGATCATTTTTTTAGATCTTTCTCAATATAAATAATAATCAAAATCTAATATAGAAGTAGATCTCTATTTGTAATATTATTTTTATCTCGCACATATTTAGTTTCACGATTTCTACTTTTATAATTTGATTATTTTTTATATTTGTATTAAGGAAAGCCAAAAAAGTGGTTCACAAATTTTATATATATATTATATAAGAATAAACGAATAAGAATTTAATTTTTTGCGCACTTATATCTGCTTGGCTTATTATGGCTATTCTTTCTTTTATTTTTCTTTTAAGAAAAAGGTATTGTAATATTATATTTAAAGAAATATTACCAAATTAATATTATAAAAATTGATGGTATTTCTATTTACATAGAAAGTTACAACAAGCATTCATAACACATAATTAATCTCCGTTTCTTAAAAATGCTTTGTTTACAAAATTATAATTAACTTCATTTGAATGTGTTGTTTTAAAATTTTTGGTCTGCAAAATATCTTAAACATGTTAAAATTACGTACAAGTAAATTTGTCAGTTTTAAAGTAGATCATGTCATTGCATTGGCAATGCCAAAATCATTCCAATCATGCCAAAATCATTCCAATAATTGCTAAATTGATCACTTAATTCTTTTATGATCGAAAATTTTTAATCAAATATTTGTAAATACATTATGTTGACAAATTTATCGATCGTATATTTATCGTATAGTTTTATAATAGATACTTCTTTTGCTCACTTGGAGTTATTATCTAACATGCTGGTCGTATGTAACAAGTTATTTATCATTAGCATAATATAAATATGTGATGTGTAAAAAATATTTAATTATCAAATGTAATTTCTTATTTATTCAGGAATGATAAGAGCTCAAAGATTGAGGGAATCAAGTTAGAGGGAAGCAAAATAAGCAACATTCTTTTTCAAAGATTAAATCGATATTATTACATTTCAATTAACAAGAAAAAAAATAACAAAAAATAAAGTAAAGATAAACAATTGATCTAAATTGATTAAGATTGAAAAAAATGTTAACAAGGATAGCGATAAGATATCTAGATAAAAATAAATCTCAATAAATCGAAAAAAGAAAGTGCTATCGAAATGGAAATGAAATCAATTTTTTCCAAGCAATTTTCTTCTTAAAGAAGAAAAAGAAGATGGATGAATCGCCGAAACTCTTTCGACTTCCGGGAACTATCGAGGAAGAGGAAAAAGTAAAACAGCAGAGGAAGACAGAATGTCAAACGAAAGAATTGCTAGACAACGCGGCGGAATCTCTTCTTCTAAATCGAAAAAGCTCAACACTTTCCAATTTACCAAGAAATGTCACTCTCATTAGAATTAGCACTCAGAGCAGCAGTATCACTGGCGGTATTGGTAGACAGGACTCCACCAGGTAAAAATCTATCTGATTTAGATCGTCTTTCCTTCTAATGTTTGTTTATCTTTTATTCAGATAACGCAGATTTTATTTATTTATATTAATTATATTAATTATATTAAAAATATTGAATAAAGTCACGAGTCTATTGCAAAATTGTTTATTTTTGATAAAGCCTCATGCTAAAATATACGCGTCATTTGTCGATTACGTAATTATTGATATCTTTGCTCAACAAGTGCTGTCTCTACAGTTTTAAATAGATTAGACAAAGAAACAAAGAGACGTATTTCGTATATTAAAACGTTTAATTTATACGAATATTACAAAAAAAATCTCATTGGACCGTACGTGTGAGTACACAACTAATAGGAAATAAAAACGATCGAAGCCAGATTAAGTGCTTAAATAATTCGATCTACATTTGTTATCATGAAAATTGCGCGCCGAATTGATTTTTCGTTTTTATATATTTGTTTAAACGCAAACTTGACAGAATTGTAGTAATAATATAATAATTTGATGTTAGACATCTTGGAAAGATCTTAATATTGCTGATAAACATCCGAAAAATCAATTTGACGAGCAATTTTTATAATGATATATATAGTATCGAATTATTTAAGCATTTAAGATCCAACTTCGATCATTAAAGACTCATTATTTCCTAATAGTATATTCACATGTATTGTTTTACGAAATTTTACTTTTACATACATCACCTGAAAAAGAACGTTTTGTTTCTACATACATGGTTATATAGTAAAAAATATTACTTCATAGTTTAAGTTAAGTTTGATAAAATTTAATTTTTTTTAATTTAAATTTACATGACATATATTTTTTAATGACATATATTTTTATGATGATTTCATTTTTCATTATACACCTAATATTAATTATTAAGAAATTCAAAACTATATATAAAAAAGTATGTATTATATTTCTAGCATCCAAGATATTGAGGATAGTCATTTTAAGAAATTTTTCTTGTTTGACATTTGTAGCTAAAATTAGAAATTAACATGCAAAAATTTTATAACAGAAATTTTGGGGGATTTTTCTGTACTGTCTGAAAACGCTAATTTTAGTAAGAAATAATTAATAGCATAAAAAAATCAATTTTCAAACAATTAAATAAGAAATTTAAATTAGTATATTTAAAAAAAATCTTAAAAAATTCTTAAAAATGCTTCAGTATATATATATATATACATAGAATATAGTATAATAAAGAAAATTTTGCAGTTGTCTTCATCTGTAAACGAATATTTTTTCTAAAACGAAGTTGGAATTATTTCAGCCTAATCACTATAAAACAAATAGATTTTTATATTAATGCTTCTTTTTATATTGAACTTTTCAATGTATTATTACTCAATTTTTTATTAACAGTTGTATGAGAAATATTCTAAAAAAAATCGTGTTTATAAAAATTTTATATATTTTTTAATTTTTACTACAAATGTCAAAAAAAAAGAAGAATTTCTTAAAACATCTACTTCAATAATATCATAGACGCAAAGCATATATTACTTATGTTTCTTTATTTTCAATCTTATACATATAATATGTACACACACACACACACACACACACACACACACACACACACACACACACACACACACACACACACACACACACACATGTATATATACTGTATATACTATATGTACTAATAATGTTTTGATGATCTTTTAAAAAGAATTTCTTGAGATTTTTAAATCTTCTTTTTTAAGTAGATCCTAAATCTGCCATGTGCATGCGTGCGTGCGTGCGCGCGTGCGTGCGCGCATGCGTATGTGTGTGTGTGTGTGTGTGTATGTGTGTGTGTATATAGGGTGTCCAGAAAGTTTTTGCCAATCGCTTTTATGTAGAACGGACTAAACTGAGTCAAAAAGTCCTTTTTGCAATTTTCGCAATAGTTAACAAGATATTAATTACTTAAAAATTGCCAAACATTGATCTTGAATAATTTTTTATTCATATACTATCAACTTTATAAAAAAGCTGCAAAGACAAAAATTATTAATTTTCTTCTCAAAAAGTTCTGAGAATTTTTTCAGAATTTTTTCAAAATTTTTAATTGCTAATATTTAGCAATTTTTAATAATGAAGATCTTATTAACTATTGCGAAAATTGCAAAATAGTAGAGTACTTTTTGATTTAGTTTAGTCTATTCTATCTACACAA
>NW_017259560.1:724481-733750 GCF_001594045.1 Atta colombica
AATATGAAGGTCACTTGAAAAGTTTTGAACCTCAATATAAAGACAATCGTACATATTTTGCAAGATACTTATGAAAATTGTAGCGATTTTTGGACGTTCAGTTATTGTTTGAGTCATTTGTACCAGTTGATGTCAGTGTTTATGATTGAAAATCTGTGTCCTCCTAAGCCTAACTTTGAGCTAGGAAACAGGAAAAAGTCGTTGGGGATCTGGTGAATACGGTGGATAGTTAATTAAGGTATTTGTCTGAGAAATTGAGTTTCTACAGATTTTTTTGAAATTTAAATATTATGTTTAAAATAATTTCATTTATATGTGATTAAAGTTTCAAAGAACCTAGCGGTGTCGAAATGGAGATATTCACTTTCAAAGTTTCAGTTTTTAACATGTAATTTTCTTTCTTATTTTTTTATCTTATTTCTTATATCAAGTCTTGTAACGAAGTAACGTTTTAATATTTTGTGAAAAGCTTCTATAAATAATTTTTTAAATAAATCTGTAATGTAAAAATATTATAGAAACCTTAAATAAAAAAAATAAAGGGACCTAGCAGTGTCGTTTCTGAACTAGAGTAGTTTAAATTTGTAATTTGATTTTCGTACGCCAAGTGGCGACAGGGACATATTGTTGTCACATTTCAACTGTCTTCAGTGTGGACTAGTGTTTATGCACATAGATACAACATTTATGCATTTATGTGTTCGCCTTAAAAGTTTCTCTCTTCAGAGAGCACGCGCGGAGAGGCATTCGTAAATTTTTGTAATGGCCATTGTCGATATTCCATTTTACTTGATTTTTTTCTATTTTTACAAAAACTGACATCGATGGCACAAATGATTCTCAAACGACAACTGAGCGTTCAAAATGGCTACAATTTTCATAGATATCTTGCAAAACATGTACAATTGTAGTACCAGAATGGTTTTGACGAGTAATACCGTCTTCATGTTGAGGCTCAAAATTTTTCAAACAATCTTCGTATTATATAAATATAGAATTTTGCTAATGTTATATATCTAGTATAACACAGTAACATACAATACATTGTACAATGATAATATTTAATGTCTCGCATTATGAATGTAATAAGTGGCGATTGATAAGAATTATAACAGATAAACGGTAAACGTATATGGTAATCTTGTTAGCGCATGCACATATACGCAATATGTATGAAACAATCAATTGCATGTTAATTAGGCTCGATGATGACAGATCTCATTCTCGTATTTACTACGGAACGTACTATATTTACTTTGATCATTTGCAAGCAAGGTTCTTACAAGGTAAGAAGGAATTTTGTTGTCACAAAAACGTTTCTGCTTCTACATTCGATATAAAAATTTTGTTATTATTAGATATCAATTATTTGATAATATAATGTAATAAAATTTATTTTCATTTTTACTAAAATACAGAATTTTGTTGAATATGCTAGTAAAAGCTTTATTTATTTATCACATTGAATTGACTAATTTAAATTATTATTAAACAAAAAATATATATTATAGAAGCTATATAGTTTGTTGCAACAAAATTATTAGATACTGTTATTTTAATGACAAATTAATTTTTTATAGCAAAAATATTTTTGGTAAGTAGTATTATTAACAAATCTTATTTTATCTATATAATAAATGAAATTTATTGTAATAACATAGGAAAGTGGTTCAAATATGAACGATACCTTCTGTGTGAATATAACATTGAAAAATTAACACTATAAGTATTTATACAAAATTACATAAGAAAAAAAGCAATGCGTAATAATTAATCATATTGTTATTGCCACGTAATCAATACAAATTAAGAGAAAAGAAAATTTATTAGCAGCACATTTTATACATAGGTCAAATATAAACAATACTATTTTTTGTATGAATATAAATCAATCATGTAGATAGAGAGAGACGTATTTACACTGAGTGCTAGGTGGAGATGTTTGCTTATGTCCTGTACATGTGGTCTTCCAACAGTTGTTACAGTTGTTACTGTAATAATTTCGATGTTCGAATAAATAGTATCGAGTACCGCGCAAGTTCTGGTTCATGCATTGATCAAGTTTTCTGGAGAGTAAAAATGTTAAAGTCAAAATTGAAATTTGGTGTAAACTGCGTGCACAATTCAGAGAACAGATGCTATCGAAAGTGTAAGAGTATACCAGCATTCGATACTATTTGTTTGAATATCGTAATAATGACTATAGAAACAACTGCCATAAGGCCTATGTAGGGCGTGAATAGATACCTCTACCTTTCACTCACTATAAATACATCTATCAATGTTGATTTGTTTTACAAAAAAAACATACTTTATATTTGACCTCTACATACAAAGTATGATATTAGAAAATTTTTTTCTTTCTGTGTATTGATTGCTACATGACTATATAAAGATATAAATAATTATTGTGTATTGATTTTTCTTTTATATAATACTTATATAATATACTATAATTATATATGATTATATAAAAAATTGACATTTTATAGATAATTATATATAACATTTTTTCCCGTGAAAAGTATTGATAAATTTTGATAATTTCGCAACTATCAATACGATTGAACGCACGAAAAATATTACATTATAATAATAAAATATAATACATTGTGATTTTAACTATATCTTGTTTGTAACATGTAAATCTATATGTTTCTAATGTATATAACTGCTCTCCTGTACATGTGTTTGTATTAAATGAATATTAATATATTACTGTTAATTAATATTATTTTTTATAATTATATTTTATGTGTCATAAAAAAATATTTTTTATTAAGGGGCGCATTTTTTTTGCCTCGGGCGCCAAAAATGTTCCGGCTTTAGCCTTGATCTTGTCATATGTTATCAATTAAGGACACTCTCCTGTTACCTCCAGAAAGTTTTAGCCATCGCACATTATTCATTAAAAAGTTATTAATAAATAAAATTAATTATTCTTTTTAATATTTAAAACAATAATATGATGTATTAAATTCGGAAATTTGTTTCAAATTTTGAATGGATATCAATTGCACACGAGCCATTTGCGCATAAATCACAACGCTAGAAAAAAGAATAAAGAATTCCCTACGCAGAAGTTGCTGTGATTGGTAGTGTGCAAATGAATCATTCTCTAAATCTTATATTAAATCTGAAATTTGAGATGTAATATTTTAATCAAAATATAATTTTAGTGAATTAAATATGTTTTATTTAATGATCTTGGCTCATTTTTCAGGTAGCTATTATACATAATGCTCTAAAACGAAGATTTCTCATTCGCGATGAATTGATTAAGGTGAATTTTGAGAACTTTAATTTCTTATCGCGAGGAAAGAAAAAAAATACAATAATTAATAGTCAGACGGGGCAATGTCGGGAGAATATAGAAGAAGCTTTCTATTTGAAGTCCATTATCTTATGGATGGATGTCGCGATGTGAGATCTGGCATTATCATTCCAGCAAACGAGAATGGATTGAAATGAATTCAGATTTTCAAAAATATTCATAAATGTTAAAATAAATTCTTTTCAATTCTGAATGCATTTTTATTCATTTATAAGAATTACATGAAACAAATGTCTATTCCTTTTCAGTCTTGAATGCATTTTTATTCATTTATAAGAATTACATGAAACAAATGTCTATTCCTTTTCAGTCTTGAATGCATTTTTATTCATTTATAAGAATAGCATATAAGTATATCTCTATGCTTTTCAATCTAAAAATAATATTATGGTATTTTGTACGCATCATGAATACTACTCAATTCAAAATGGTGAATAGGAAATGCAGTTTTTTAATCCAATTGAATAAAAAAAGTTTTTATTTAAAAATAAATCTAAATGCTATTTAATTTATTTAAAATTATGAGTAGGAAATATTTCGTTTTAAACCAATTAAGTTCAAAAAACTTAACAAACATAAAATTAATTTTGTTCTTTATTTCTCTTTGATTAGAAATAAAATAAATGATCAATGTTAACATTAGCAAATCAAACTGAGCACATTCCAAATATTACTCTGATTGTGGCGCGAAACTGGCCAGGTTATTTAATTTTTATCCGATGTCGAATGTCGTCTTATAGTAATATAATATAATAGTAATATAATATAATATAATATAAATTGTTTATATCTGTTTCATATCTGTTAAATGATGATATTTTTATTGTATCCATATAATTTCATGCGCTAGATTAGCTGGTTATAATTAAAATACACAATAAATAACATACTTATTAATTGAAGAAGTAGTGCAGCAAGTAACGCAGAAGATTCATATAATTTCAGATATAATTATTATAAATGTCTTAAGAATAAAATTTATAAGCCTTAAATATAAATGTTTTTTTCGAATATTAAACTAGTTCGAATCATCTCAGCTCGAATCTAATCCATTTCAATCCATTTCAATCCAATCAATCCATTTTAATCCATTTTCGTAGATTTAAAGTACACATTCAAAAATTTTAATCTATTTTAATTCATTCTCGTTTACTGGGTGATGGAAGAAAACTCCATGCCTGTTAGTCAATTCAGGACGCTTTTGTGCAGCTTTCAATTTGTCCAACTGAAGGCTATATTTTACCGTTGATGATCTTTAATTGAAGACGCTCAATATACAATAGTCTTAAGAGATCTCAAATGCTCGAGAAGAACTTTCTTTATGTAAAGCCTCGGCTTAGCCACTACTTGTGTAGACGTATTGTTGATTCCCCACGATCTTTTCCGACTAACGTTATTATAGGATACAGCTTTCATCATCCATCATGATTCTCTTTAAAAAAAGATTCTTTTAGTGCCATTGAAACAGCACATTACAAGTGTTCATATGTTCCATTCATCAATTTCGTGTGGCAAATATTCAGTCGAGTTGAAAAGCTTCTTTAGGTAGCCATACACGGATTATGTTTTGAAAGCTGTGCCAAAAATATTCCTTTTACCATAGTTACAAGATTAATATCGCTGTAACTAACATAGATTTGTTCTGTAAGGGATCAGCTAACATCATGATTTCCATTTGCGTCTTATGACCAGCAGAGATGTTATTTTTTACTTTTGTTACAATATAGTTAATTATTTATTATTATTTATCATTATTACATATTTATAAAAACATTATTTAAGCAATATGGAGTAAATATTAGATTGGATCGATTAGAATAAATTTAATTAAATAAAAGAATTTATACAATAACCAACATTACATCATACTTTCCAAGAAAGTATAGAGAAGCCATAGAAATAATGGCTACAACATAAATAAAATATAAAAAAACCGGAAGACTGATCGATTTCTCCCACCTTCCGTCCCTTCCTTCCCACCCACAATTTTTTTCTTTCTCCTCATCACTTCACAAAGTATAATATAAAAAGAAACGGTCCAGAGGAACAGTTCAGGCTGCTCCTCGCCCTGATGAAGTGGACTGCAAGGTTCACGAAACGTTGACATTCCAAGAATGGATCTGGACACGGAGGAAACCCGCGAAACACATAATCATTATATAGAAAGCACCCATGGAAGTCTCAAGAATATTATCAAATAAAAGGATTCTATATTCGGTCACGCGATATGCAGAATTACAAAATATAAATAACGATAATGATAATTTGTAGTACTGATTATCATTTTTTATGTTGATGCAAGTATAATCATTAGCTTATATATACAGAGTATTTCAAGACATTAAGGACAAACTTTAAAGAATAAGAGATCTCAATGAAAGAATCAATTTTTGTGTTTCTAAACTTGTATCTTTTCTCTCTCTCCAATTTTTTTAAGGAGCTATGTTTGAGATATAAAAAATATTATAATATTAAGGTTATTTGAACCTTAATATTATAATATTTAGATATCATATACGAACTAGATATCATATACGAACTTTATGTACAAGACATGTAAATAAATCAACGATTATAATTATAACGATTATAATTTCGACCTAATGTGACATAACGATTATAATTTCGACCTAATCTTCAATGATACAATATCAATAAAGAAATTGAAACATGAAACTGATTAAATTGAACATTACATTAAAAGTAGCCAAATGCACAGTAATTTCTCTTTGTAGATAAACATAATTCAAAATAAAATGCATTTACAAAATTACAAGTTTCATTTGTACATCCTTCATTTCAAGAATATATGGTTCCGAAACCATAGTATTTCATGAATATTTCTATTAAAATAAGTCCATGTATCACTAAATCCCTCAGTTAGTCGATTTGATGTAAATTGATCATCTTCATTCGTCATTAGTCATAGCAATCTCAAATATGTTATAGATTTGTATATAATTGAGATTCGTAACTTTATAAATGCATTTTATTTTGAATTATGTTTACATACAAAGAGGAATTACTATGCACTCCCAATTAGCTGTTTTTAATGTATTGTTTAATTCAATCAATCCATGATTCAACTTCTTAGTTATGCTGAATATAGGATTCCTTTATTTAATTAAATTTATTCTCATCCAATATTCATTCCATATTATTTAAATAATGTTTTAATATATATAATAATAAATAATTAACTATATTAAATTGTAACAAAAGTAAAAAAAACATCTCTGCTGGACAAGCCGATACAAATAAAAATCACGATGTCAACCGATCTCTTACGAAACAAATCTATGTTAGTTACAGCGCTATCAACCTTATAAATAAATTCTAATTCCTCATCTTTCCCCCTAATATCTATGGAAATGATTGCATTTAAAAAGGCCTGCGAAGTTTTCTTGGCGAGCTCACTAAGAAAATTTGAAAACAAACACAAAATCGTTCGGAGCGCCTTCATTCTCACTGATTAAATAGTAACATGGAGCGCAAAAAAATTTAATACAATCGATCTTTCCCAACAACCTAGTACATTTTCACGTGAAAAGTTATGAACCTATATAGAACTTCATTTTGTTATAAAGTGTGTATATATATGAACATAGGATTCTACTTCGTACCTTTCTATGAAAAAGCATCACCAAAAAATAAGGCACATAAGTTTGGATAAGTTTTGGATTGTATCCCATTTTGAGTGGAAAATTGTAAACCTATACAAAGCAAAGTTCAACTTGGATTTAGAGTTTTCAACGCAAAACATTTGCAATCTCCTTCATAGGAGAAGGGGGGAGGCGGAGGGGGAGTGAAACTCTCTATATCTATGTACATTTTACGATGCAAAGCAAGGATTCACTTTCACCATGTGATGCTGTATTGCTGTATTGGGTTCATAACTTTTCACACAAAATTTTAATCCAAATCACATTGATTTACATTAAGTAAGTTTTTTAATTAACTGACTGGGATAAACTTCTGAAAACATCCAACATCAATTGTCACGAATTTTGGCAATGGTTTTTACTTGTTTCCAAACGAAAACAAGTGATTAGAGTGAGAAGAGCTTTCTGCTTCTTTTCCTCTTGTTGTTTTATTCGCTCTTGATATGTCGAAGATGAAAAGGATAGCCTCTATCTCTGCTTCGCTCGCTCAGCGCCGAAGCTGGCCGAGTGCGGCGTCATTTGGTGGGGCAAAAGTAGAGCTGATTCTTTAAGATGTCCGGGACCAAATGTGCATCACTGATTCCCGTTGATCGGTATCTCGAGTGGAGCGTCGCTGCGCGCTCATGGGAGATGCTGATATTCGGTTCATCTTCGGTAGTGTTCGGTGGATATCTGCTATTGCTGCTATCACCCTGAAATTTATGTTTGTTTTAGTTTAAAAAAATTGCGAGCGCACGGCGCTTCATCATTGCACAAGACCTCTGGCCGCTACATGCATTTCGGGATACATCGTTACAAAAGCATTCATTTAACATCATTTAAGAGTACTTCTGCCAAAATTCGTAACAATCGAGTGTTGGATGTTTCGAAAGTTTATCTATCGAATGATCAATTGCAGGTACAGCTTTTACGGAGGAAATAAGTTCTAAAGACTTACTTATTTTATATTTTATATGCATTTTAATCATGATAACACACGCATATATAGTTGCGTGTAAAGCATAATGCAATGTTATTAATGTAATATTTAGACTAAATTAAATTCCATCCTTCTTGTTAATAACATTTTAATAAATGAGCTAAAACTTTTTAGAGATTACTCAGGAAAGTATCTTCGACAACATGTTTCAAAATCAAGATCATTGGAAGTACTTTCCTTAAAGTGAATAATTATCTTAATTAATTCTTTTTATATATGAGATTTATATATGAGATAATTATATGATATAAACGTGTGTACAGTATCAGAAATTTAAATTCATGAAATTTGCTGAAAACAAAATTTCGAGATTACTGCAGAAATTATAATTAATTTTGCGATTATTTGAAGAGAAGAGAAATCATCAATCATGCAATCTTTGTTGAATCGAGCTCTTCGTTAATTTAATTGGTAGAATGGTTCGTTATCGCCATGTGATAATAGTTAGTTGATCCGGTCGTGAATGATACTGAAGAATTGAAACGATAGATGTTTTTCTACGTATTTAACTCGTACAGATTGAAATTATTGATCATGGATCACAAACGATTAAATATTTCGACGAAAAGACCTACTTGTGTGAGGTCCAAACGGAACAAACGGTAAGTGCAATCGTTTCACATTTATTTGCGTTTTAGTGCTGAATTACGAAACTTGTGATTTATGTGACAATTAGGACTGTTATTTGATAAATATATTAACTTTCTCCTCTTTTTCTAAGATAAATATTTGTATCTTTTAAAAATCTTTTACTTTCTTATTATTTCTAAATTTGATTGACTATATTATTTATAACTATATATAATATATATGAATACAACTAGAGATTTTAGACGCAAGTAACAAAAGAATATCCTATACCAAAAAATGATATTTATTTGTATTATGACTTATATATAATTTTAAAAAATAAGAATCATTATCAATTTTTAATATTATACTTTAATATTATACTAATTTTTATATTCTAACTCTCATAGTTTAAAATTTGAATGTTTCGTCAAAATTCAATTTGGAAATTATATCACTATAATGATAACAATAATAAATGTATGTGACATGAATTAACTGATATAATTATAGAACAAATTTTATTATTTATACATTTTTAATAGAAATTGATTTATATAATGAATATCATCAAGAAATTGAAAGAATAATCAAATCTAAGATATGTTTAAAATAAAAACAACAAGCCGTCACTAAATAAAAATACGCAAAACATCTAAAGATTACCTAAAATATTCTTTTTATTCAAATTTTATAATACGTTTGTAACAAAAAAAAGTATGTA
>NW_017259560.1:733850-744604 GCF_001594045.1 Atta colombica
AAAAAGTTATAATTTTTGTAGTCTCAAAGAATATTAAATCTTTTGTAATATAAATAATATATTATAATTTGTAATATAAATAAAATATATGAAAAACAGCAACTTTAAATTTAGAAATAATAAGAAATATTTCTCATTTTATAAACACACTGTATACACTATATATTCTGTATACATATTGTGCAATATTTTGAAACTTTTTTCATGTTTTGTGACAACTTGTTGCCAGTGATTCTGATATCTTTTTCTCGTAAATTACGAATCTGTAATTAAAAATGTTTCAGCATGTCAGATTTTTGGAAAAAACCGAGTTAAAGTGTAAAAAAAAGAAAATGCTTCTGATTACTTTTTAAGTTATTGAAAAAAAGTAGGATATAGAAATTTTCGGGAATTAGCTTAACGGGGCATAAGATTCTTTCGTCTTCAAAAGGAATGTCTTATTTTTCATAATTTTTTTTGAAAAGGTACATAAGACTACAAAGTTTGAATTTTTTGTAAATAAAATACATATTTTTGACTGCTAATCATAATTTTTTATTTTATGTTTCCCTGAAAGATATCTATCTTTTTTCTAGGTCCCTTTTTCTTCCATGCCTTGTATGGTATGCATTTCAGAAATATCTCCGATCTGCTTCATCTGAAACAAAAAATTCAAGAAAATTATGGAATAATTTTTTCGATTTCTTTATTTTTTATTTTCTTTTTCAGAAAAAAAGTTGAAATTTTTGTCAAAAATCGATTTTTCAAGTTCGAAAGTCTGTTATTTTATTAAAAATAAAAAATTTAAAAGTTGCATCCAGAGGGGTAGGGACTACAATTTTTTATTAATATTTCAAGACTCTTTTTGAATTTTTTGTTTCAGATGAATCAGGTTGAAGATATTTCTAAAATACATGCCATACTCAGGAACAAAGAAGGGAAGAGGGGAATTTTCAATGAAACATAAAATAGAAAATTGTGATTAGTAGTAAAAAATATATATTTTCATTTACAAAAAAATTCAATCTTTGTAGCTTATATCTTTTCCAGAAAAGAAACAGCCATATTTTTTGAAGTCGAAAGAGTTCTGTGCCTTCTTAAACGGAAGCTCGAATAATCTTAAGTTAAAATCGTAAAATAAAAATAAATAAATTAACATAACAGCATTTTTTGTTGGACAAATTTTTTTAGATGCGTGCACTAACTACTACTAGCATATGCTTTTGCCGTTCGCTGTCTCTTTACGTAGATTTAATTCTTTGAAATATTAATTATTATTATTTCTTTAAAAATATCAATATAAATTTATAAAATATATCGAAATTTTGTTTTATTTTTTTTATCTGTGCATAAAATATTTTCTATACTCAGCTTTCGATTTTAATAAATTTTTAAATAAATGTATACAGATATATGTGAATTTATAATAATTTATGATATTTCTCTGGCGACGAGTAGAAAAATAACATTTTGGCTGAACAAGTTTTACATGCATCAACACAATTTCAGCAGCCAATCATATCTTAACGATAATGAGATATCAAGGCACCGATAAGAAGTACGCGACGTCAATTAGTCAAACGAGAATCCCGCAGTCGTTTTTATCTTTCTTCGTCATCTCGATCGTTTGTTTCGATTCTACAATTTCCGGATAATCGTTAATATTGTGATATTTTTTCAAATTTTAATTACATAAGTAGTAAATAATAAATACAAAATTAACATCAAATTAAAAATCTCTACTACATGATTTTATCATCAAATTTTTACTTATATTTAAAATAACTTTTTTAACTTACATTTTCTGAAAAGAAAAATAGATGTAATTAAAAACTATAATTTAAGAAATCTTCTTAAAATTGACTATTAGTGCATTAATATTTGAGCCATCGTTAACTTTCAGTCACTTTGTATATTTGATATTTTAGCCCATCTTATATACATCTTACATGATGATAATACGACTATCTACATCATATGACTATTACAGATCATGTGACTACTAATTTTACAGGAAGAACAAAAAAAAGTGCAAACAAAAAAAGTGCTACTAAAAATATAGATTTGTCATATTAATTGATCATTTGTCTTTAATATAATACTTCCTAAATGTGAAATTTATAACCTAATATATAATTAATATCTTGTTAACTATCGCGAAAATTGCAAAATAATAGAAGACTTTTCGACTCAGTTTAATTCGCTTTATCTATATAAAAATGATTGGCCAAAATTTATAGGACACTCTGAAGTATTGATACAATTACATAATATGTATATGAAGTATTGATACAATTATATAATATGTACTACGAAGTATATTTTTATAATCATATCCTATTTTCAATTAGAAAGCATTATATCAGTTTCCCACTTTTCTTTATGACATTTTTCTTTAATAAATCTATTTCCTGCTTCAAAAATTGTAAATAAAATATATATTTGTAGAGAAATAATACTTTCATACATAAATTTTCAAAAAAATAAATTATCAAAAAATGTTTTCTTCGAGTGCTATAATTATTTCGAACATAAAGTAAATGATTATTTTATATATATATATATATCTCATGTGATATTATATTATTACGTTGTTATTGATGATATTATATTATGACATTGTTGAAGAGTTATAGATTTGTCACAGAAACGATCACAGAAACGGTCACCTTCTGTTCGTCGCGAATGACGTAACCGACGCGAGTGATCATCTTTTCTGTGCGAGAATAGAAAGAACAAATAACGTTTTAGCGATAAATGGTGTTCGATGATTAGTACATGCTATATATATAAGATCGTAGATAATCAGCCATTCGCCGCAGTTTATCTTACAGCAGTAAATATTCTACTACCTACATATTCGTCTTTATCGAGCAAAGCGCTAGTCATTTAATTGGTTGAATTATCTCAAAAATTTCATTATCAATAAGTATATTGCAAATTAGAATACTATTTAAAATTACAAACTTTATTTAGTGAGGCATTATAATTGAATACGAAAATTGAAAATAACAAATAAATGTCCAGAAAGCTTATTATATTTCCGTGAAAAAAAAACAAATTCAATAAAAAAATGGTGAAGATATATCATTTTTTGTAGCGTATCCATAGATTAGAAAAAAATAATTAAAAAGAGAAATTTTTAAGATTTTTTTAAAATTCGTACAATGTCATGGAAATCTACAAATGTTCATGAAACAGAAATTTGAAAGACAAAAGCGCAAGAATTGTACTGAATATATATTCATCAACTATTCCATATTTTTATATTAAAAAATTAATATAAAGAATCTTCAATTGAGGTAAAAATTTATAATAATTGACAGTGAAAAATGAATCTCTATAAACTATTGAATATCTTTGTACAAAGAAGTTCCATGAAAAGAAATATGTAAATCAAATTTTAGAGCATAAAAGATTATAAATTAAGATTGATTGAAGAAGGAACAATCAGAAATGAAGAATAGAACTTTTTAAAGAATTAATTTTGAATTTTTATAAGATAAATACATTTAATACAATAATGTACAAATAGTTAATACTGAAGTTAATGCTGAAGTTTTTATTCTAAATACCTTAAACAAGCTACATGTGTAGTTGTGTCGCTATTGAAGCGTTTATTCAATATTGAGATTAGTATTGTACATTATAGTGAATCATAAACGGATGAATGGCAATGTGTTGAAAATGGGCGGCAAATCTCCATCACTAGATTGTGAGGAACAAAAGCTGATATCACCAACAACGCCGATGACGCCAATTATGCAAATGACAAAGAACCCGTATTCTTCCTTAAAATATAGGTAAAGCAAAAATGTTTAGATTTTTCCCTTATTTTATGTAAAAAATATAAAAATTCCTTTATAATTTCATATTGTTAAAATGAAACAAAATCAGAATATCTGTTGAAAACATCATGAGAAATATTGAGTCCACGCAATCAGTCTAAGTCGCTTGCAACTTTCGCCATGAAAATATTACGAATGATAACACGTTTTAATATTACTTTTTAAATATTTCTGTATACAAGATTAGTATTTACATATTTTAAAAACAAGAAATAAGAAAGACTATAATATAAAATTACAAATTGAAAAATTGTCGATTTTTCGACAAAAAACATTTCTTACAAACAATTATTGTAAAACAATATACTTTTCTTTTAATTTCTTTCTTTATTTTCTCTCTCAAGTGTGATATTCCAATCTGTCTGTTAGAGAGTTAAAACATTCAGATAAAAATATAAAATCCAGCAAAAGATTGGTATATTAAAATTAGGACATTTTTTTAACAATTTAAATTATTTTATATTGGAAATATTTGTAATGCAGCAATTGATTAGTAATGAAGATAATTATTATGATAATTATTTTCTTATAAGATTATATTCATATATATTAGGTGTAGTAAAAAGAAATCCATTATTTTTCCATTCAATTTCATGCAAAAATAATGGATGTCTTTTTACTACACCTAATATATAATCAATACATTATCTTTTTTAGTTCGCTTTTTTCTTCCCAACCCCATAATTCCATATGCCATAACACTTCGTACCAAATATTTGAATAACATCCATCTTCTACTAAAATCATTTCTGCTTTTCTCCTAAGTCTCATCTTTTTTACTATCATTTTTCCTTTTCTACTTATTTCTTTAATATATCTTTTATAATCCCCCTTTTTATCTAAATTAAAACCCAAATATTTGAATTGCTGCATCTCCTCTAGTTCCTTACTTTCCCATTTCATCCTATATCCACCAAACTCTCTACCATTTTCCTATTATTTTCTGATAAATCTTTCTTTACTGTTTCCAATTCCTTCATAACCTCTTCCAATTTTTCCTCAAATTTTCTAATTTTTTTATCCAGATCTTCTTGTATGGCCCTTCTTATTCTAACTCCCTTTCCACTAAGTGTGTCATTTCTTTTTTCACCTCTGTACAATTCTTCCTAATCTCTTCATTTACTTCTACCTTTATTCTTTTCATTATATTTTTCTCCTCTGTCATGTCAAATGTCACTTTTTTCGAATCTACCTTTGATTTATCTTCTGTCAATAAACGCTGCTTGTTGTCTACTTTGCCCTTTCCTACTTTACTTACGCTTGCCATTTCTTCTTCTTCTCACTGTTTTTATTGCCGTTATTTCGCTCTCTATTCTTCCTCACCTCTATATCGACTTTCTAACGCACGCACCAAAAGCCTCTCTTTTAATTGCTCGTGTACCTCCCGCTTCTAACAAGCTAATTAGCTCACAATTAAGCTTCTCGCTGACCCTATTTCGTTAAACTCTCTTATTAATTGCTAAGACACACCTGTATACATGCACTCACTCATACGCCCTCTAACTAAGTCCGGAACATAGCCTAAATATACGAGTATATATTCTAAATAAGAAATCTTGTTCACACCAAGAAATCACTATGACCATAATCACTAATATATAGTGCACAATGATAGCATTTTTAATAGTAACATAAAAGTATAAGTAATAACATTTGTCTTTTTTATAATAGATTAAAATAAATTTTATCTTAATTATTCATAAAAAGATTATCAAAGAACAGAATTGTATACGTGCGGTCAATTAATTTATTAATGAATATAATAAAAAAAAAACACCTTATCATTTATGAAAACTTTTATAAAAAACACAAATTAATATGTTATGAATATAATACATTAATAATGTGTTATTAATATAATACGCATGTATATAATTATATAATATTGATATTTATTAAATTGTAAATCCTTCCTCCCAAATACAAAAATAAATAAAAAGAATTATTCTTATTTTTAAAAAATCTTAAAAAGAATTAAAAATCGAATTAAAAATATTCAAGCTAGTCTGAAATGAGAATAATATCTATGCGATAAAAAATTCATAGTGCGTAATTATATAATTATAATTATATTCATAATATGAACTTTATTATTCTTTTTTATAAATATCCATAAAATATCCATAAATTAATGCTTAATATACGGTTTGTTTATTTGTATGTCCGGTTTATCATTTGAACTTCTTCATTTAAATTTTTCTGAAATTCTTTATAAGCAAAAGAGAGTCAGATATCAGTAGGTAATACACACGATTATATAGTAAATTATTTACTATAATATAATATTGGGAGTACAAATTAGTTCGGTCCGTTTTCCTAAAAATGGCTCCAGCTGTTGTGAATGGTTCAATAGTGACAGCTGATTTTGGAGGTTTCAGAGAGATTAAACATATCATCTGCTAATAATATTCAGTTTATATCTTTGAGTTTCATACAAAAACTTTGATTTTTACTGTGTTTGAAATGTCGAATTTTGTTAATCAAGCAGCATTTGCGGGAGGTTTTGATTTTCTGCTTTAATTGGAAGTGCGGCTGAAGGCCATCGAATGCTTGTCGAAGTTTATGGTGACACTGCTCCAACTGATAAATCATGTAGGAAATGGTTTCGACGTTTCAAGGATGGAGATTTCAGCGTTGAAAATAAGCCTCGCTCTGGACAGCCAAAAAAATTCGAAAACAAAGAATTAGAGGCATTACTCGAAGAAGATCAGAGTCAAACGCAAGAGGAGCTTGCAGAATCATTAGGGGTAACTCAACAAACCGTTTCTGTATGATTGAGAGCCATGGGAATGATTCAAAAATAAGGAAATTGGGTACCTTATGAACTGAAACCGAGACATTGAAAGACGATTTTTCACTTGCAAACAACTGATCCAAAGACAACAGAGAAAAGGTTTTTTGCATCGGATTGTGGCTGGAGATGAGAAGTGGATATTCTATGACAACCCCAAGAAGAAAAAATACTACGCTAAGCCCGGTCATTCGTTGCCATCGACCTCAACATCAACACGGCTGAACATTCATGGTTCGAAGATCATACTCTGTATCTGGTGGGACCTAAAGGGTCTTATTTATTATGAGCTGAAACCTGGCGATTCCATTACGGATGATTGGTATCGACGACAATTGATTCGTTTGAACCATGCATTGAGAAAAACGACCAGAATACGAACAAAGACGTGATAAGGTTATTCTTCTTCAACACTCGGCCTCATGTCGCTAAAGTCGTAAAAAAATATTTGGAAACGCTCAAATGGGATGTTTTACCGCACCCGCCGTATTCTCCGGACATTGCTCCTTCTGATTACTGATTGTTCCGAAGGATGCAGCAAGTCACTGGTTCACTTCTTTCGCAGAAATCGAAAATTGACTCCAAAATTGGATCGCCTCCAAAGACGAGTCATTTTTCGAGATGGAATTCGAAAATTGCCTGAGAGATGGGAAAAAGTAGTAGGCAGCGATGAACAATACTTTAATTGATTTGTTCATTCATTTTGTTTTGAAATAAATGCATTTTTGAACACAAAAACCGAACTAATTTGTACTCCTAATATAATCATATATAATTTCATATAAAGGCTAATTAAAAAAAACATTTGTTCTTAAAATGTCATATTCCTGACTTAATTCTAAGACGATTGTTCCTTTGCGAAAATTTAGTCCGAAGTGTAATTTTCAAATTACAAGAAGAAATAGTTAGCGTATCATGGACCGCGTAGAGAGGAGACGGCAGGAGCGGCGCTCATAATTAGACGCGAGCTTTATGAGCGGAGTGTATACTGATCGGATGCATTTACACATTTATATATATTATACATTTATATATATTATATATTTATAAAGACATATTTCTTCTTTCTTTTTCCCTCTACTATATTATCTCTTTGTCGTATTTTAAATATGATAATTTCGTTAAATTATAAATTAGAGTGATGAAATTAAAATGAAAATATTTTAGACAAAAGTAGAACACGCGCGATTTCGAAGGGTATGTATTTTGGCATATACATTGTTTTTCTTTTAAGAAATGTTGAAAAGATATGAAGATCATCTCCCACTTCATAAAATGGAATTGTACAATTTTTTACATAGTTGGATCGTCTTAATTATTCTGCATATAAAACTATTAAGATATAGATATCAAAACATCAACAGTTTACAAAGTATTTTATAATATTTTTGAAACTTCCACGGGTGCTTCTATAATGATTATGCGTTTCGCGCGTCCAGATTCATTCTTGAAATGCCAACATTTTCTGTGTGTCGAGATCCATTTTTGGAATGGAACGTTTCATGAATCTTACAATCCACTTCATCAGAGCGAGAAGCAGCTCGATACTGAGTTATTCCTCCGGGCCGTTTCTTTTATATTACTTTGCTTTCTGAGAGAGGGAGGAGGGGGCGGGGAGAAGAAGAGAATTGTGAATGGGGAGAAAGGTAGGGGACATTGGTTGGTCTTCAATAACCGGGAGAATGGTCTTCCATATTTTATTTATATTGTAGCCATTATCTCTATTTAGATTGTTAGGGTGTTTTTGTATCTCTATGGCTTTTCTATACTTTTTTGGAAAGTATGATGTAATTTTGGCTATTGTATTTTGTCAAACAGTATTTGATGTCCTGTTTCGATGTTGTGTTCTAATAATCGCCGACTGTATTGCGTGTTTTAGCCTCATGTTGGTATTCTTTTATCCGTAGGTAATCATTCTCCTGGTTTCTTCAATGTATACTTGCCCGCAAGAACAAAGTGTTTTGTATACTCCTACGAAGTTGAATGGAGGTTTTTGATCTTTAAAATTTTTTAAGATTTGTCTTATCTTTTTAGGTGGTTTGAAGATAATTCGGATATTGTGTTTGTTTAATATCCTGCTATTCCAATTTGTTGTTCCTTTGACATATGGGAGAATGGATCCTTTTGTCTGGTTGTGTGTCAGAGATCGTTGTCTTGTTTGCATGTTTATTGATTATTTTGATTATGTCTTTTTTATCGTGTCCGTTTTTCTGTAAGGCTAGGTTTTAGGTGGTTGAGTTCTGTCTGTAGATGTTCTTTGTCAGAGATGGTAAAAGTTCTATGTGGGTCGTTTGATAAGTTTGGTAAATTTCCATGAAATGGCGCTACAATCCATTTGATGACGCGACATCTCGAAAGATCCACTCTTCGAACCCCTTCAGTCCAAATTTCAGCCAGAAAGGACGCATAGTTCACGTTTGGTAGTCATTTGAAGTAGCTGTCTCAAAGTCTGCAAAATACTCATTAACGGCGACAATGACTTCCTCATTTGACGAGAATTTCTTCCCACCGAGCCAAGTTTTTAAGTTTAAGGGAACAGAAAGAAGTCACACGGGGCCAAATCCGGAGAATAGGGTGGATGAGGAATCAATTCATAGCCCAATTCGTAGTTTTGTCATTGCAACGGTCGACTTGTGGGACAGCGCGTTGTCTTGATGGAAGAGCACTTTTTTGCGCGCCAATCTCGTTTCAAATGGAAACTACGCGTCACGTGAACTATGCGTCCTTTCTGGCTGAAATTTGGCCTGAAGGGCTCGAAGAGTGGATCTTTCGAGAAGTCGCGTCATCAAATGGATTGTAGCGCCATTTCATGGAAATTTATCAAACGACCCACGTATATGAATTAATTGCTGACTGTCTTTGTGCTGGGTAATGGTGCGACACGGCATGTAGATATCTGTCTGTCGGTTTTCTGTACACTTGATGGCCTAAGATTGTCAGTTTTTTTAAAGACAAGAACATCTAGAAAGGGGAGTTTTCCATTTTCCTCTATGTCTATAACGAAGTGAATATTTGAATATTAATTGTTGAGGAAAATAATTTACAGAATTCGACTCTGCCGTGTCTCCATATCACGAATTTGTCGATGTAACGGAACCAAATTTTTGATTTGTTGAGTGTTTTTCTGAGGGTCTCTTTCTCAAAATGAAGATGTTGGCGATTATAGGAGAAATAGAAGAGCCCATCGCCGCCGAAGTTTGTTCATAAAATTAGTTGTTATAGGAGAAATAAGTGGTTGCTTAGCAGTATTTTATTAGCGAGATGAGGTCGGAGGAGATTTCATGTGAAGCTTTTATTATGTTTAATGTCTTTTATTGTAACTTGTGTGAAAAGGGATTCTACATCGAAACTTATTTAAGCAGGACGTAGTCGGATTTTTTTTATCTAAATAAAGATAATGACTACAACATAAATAAAATATGGAAGATCATTCGTTCGGTTATTGAAGACCGATCAATTTACTCTACCTCTCCCTCCTACCCACAATTCTCGTCCTCCCCCCCGACCACTCCAACAAGCAGTGTAATATAAAAAGGAACAGAGGAACAGTTCAGTATCAGCTCCTCGTCCTAATGAAGTGAACTGCAAGATTCATAAAACGTTGCCATTCTAAGAATGGATCTGGATACGGAGAAAACTTACGAAACGCATAATCTTTATAAAGTATTTTATACTTCTCTCTTATACTCATTGTGGTACATAAAATGTTAAATATTGCGTAAACCATTAATGTTTTGACAACAGTACTTTAATACTTTTATGAATAGAATAATAAGTGAATCAATTAATGTAAAGAAACACATAGTTGCTTTAAAAAGTATTGATAAAATTGATACTTTTATATAAAGCAACTATGTGTTTTTTTTACATCAATTGATTCACCTCGTTGTTCTGTTCATAAAAATATTAAAATAAAAATTATCAAAAAATAGTTTATGAGATATTTAACATTTTATGTCAATATATATCAGAACACACTATTTAATCTCGTAAACTATCATTTTTTTTTGTATCTTTATCTTAATACTTTTGTATGCAGAATAATTAAAAGAATTATATTAAAAAAATCATACTCCGAGAAAAAATTTATTGTGTGTTTCATATATATTTATATATATAATTACATATATTATAAA
>NW_017259560.1:744704-790355 GCF_001594045.1 Atta colombica
TAATAGTTTAGATTCATAATTCATAATAATTATATAATTATATAACTATATAATTATATAAAAAATTGACATATTTTATATACAATTATATGTAAAATATGTTCATTTATATAACATTTTTTCCTGGATTATATTTAAAAAATCATAATTTGTAACATTATATTGGGAATGTGCATTAATTTTCAGAGATTTTTTGATAAAAATACGGCTTTATTGTAAAAAAATGATTACAAATTGATCATTCAAAATATTGTCCATCGCTAGCTACTATTTTTTCTTATCTTCCAGGTAATAGGATTCTACGTCGAAAAAACAACACATCTTTTAAAGTTCCACGAATCGACTTATTTTTGATATCTTCGTGAGAATAGAAGCGACGAATGGAATATCTGGAGAATATGGCGGGTGATAGAACATTCCAGTTAAGTTTCCTTGACCGGTTTCGCAACATGTAGTCGAGCATTGTCGTGGAAAATCACTTTGTCGTGTCTTTTCACATAATCTGGCCGTTTTTGCTTCAATGCTCGACTCAGCATCAATTGTTATTGTAGTGTTCCCCAATGATGATTTCATTGGGTTGGAGCTCATATGCTACACCTAGCTGATCCCATCAAATACAGAGCATGAGCTTGGCGCCTGAATATTCGGCTTTACCGAGATTGATAGTTCGCCTGGCTTGCACTATGATTTTTTGCGCTTCAGATTATCATAGAGTATCCATTTTTCATCACCCATCACGATAAGATGCAAAAAACTTTTTCTTCTATGTTTTTGAAGCATCAATTCACAGGTCATTTTGCGCCTTTCAACGTCTCTCGGCTTCAACTCGTACAGCACCCAATTTCCTTGCTTTTGAATCATTTCAATGGCCTTTTGGAATGGCCTTTGGAATGGAAATCGTTGATCAACATTTAATGATTCTGCAAATTCTTGCATTTCTCAGGTCTTGATCACGTAAAACTTCCACTTCTTCATCTTCAAACTTTTTTGACCGTTCCTTGTCTTCCGAGTCAAAATTACCTTTTTTATAGCGTCCAGTACTCACGTGATGAAATTGATGGAGTATAATTCATCATACGCTTCCGACAGCATTCGTTGACTTTCAGCAACACTTTTCTTCAAATTAAAAAAGCAAAGTTTCCCGCAAATTGCGTTTTATTGACATAAAATTCGACATATTCAATGCTCAAAAAAACAATATTATACTTCGGGAAAATGATACATACTGAAAACTAAAGTCACATGATGATGCTTTGAACATGAAGGTAACAATAATATGACCCGATGCAAGTAGTATTAGTTACGCCATCTCTTGAAAATCCTTTAAAATTAATGCACATTTTCTTCAAATTTATGATAATTGTGACACTTGCAGCAATGTTTGAATGCATTATCACAATCGCATTCCGAATTAAGATAAAGTTATCGAAATCGCAGCTCCTATAATAAATTGCACTATCTCGCTTAAAAATTCAATTATTGTATTTACATACTTTCTTATGATTATTTAAGAACATTACTCCATTATACTTGTAGCAACGATACTCCATTATACTTGTAGCAACGCTACTCCATTATACTTGTGACATGAAGCACAATAGAAGTGTTTATTTACATAAATAAAAAATAAATAAAAAATAAATAAAAAAAGTTTATTTACATAAATAAACAATTATAATAGTTGCTATTTTTCTACGTATTTCATAACAGAACTACAGAAAATGTAAATTAAATAGTCTAAGTTTTGATATTTGTCGCGTAATTAGAATATTATTAAAATTAAATTAATAGAGTTAAAGTTTGCTTTGCATTTTTATAGATTAAATAAATAAAAGTTTTAAAAATGCTCTAGTTTTCTAAATCACACCATAATATAATTTTAAATCGTATATGATGTAATTTCCTAAATCCACAATCTAAATCGCACGTTGCCTACATTATATTTTTTACATTTCTTACATTTTTATTCCATTTATTATGTAAAAATGTAAATCTACGAAAGTGTTTTGTTTCATATAAAAACTTCTTAAATTACTTCTTAAAATTATCATGTGCTTCAGAAATTATGAAAAATATATTCTTAAGTTTTTAACAGCATATAATAATTTTTTTTCTTAAGTAATTTAAATAAATTTTTGCATTATTATAATATTTTAAATAAGGAATATTGGTATGATGATGATTTAAAAGGGTATTCTAATCCAAAAGTCGAAGTTTTATGCTATTTTTGCGAATTTTTTAAAAATATAAAATTTTTTTAGATAGAGTTTTTTCCTACATATTTATACATATTTGAAATATATTTTAGAATTGTTTTATTAAAAAGTAATTATCAGTATCCGATATATAAATAAACAAAGTAATGAAAAAAAATGGTCCAGCTGCCACGATTTCAGTTCCTCTGCTCATCTGAGACTAAAACACCAAAAAAATTCTTAATTAGAATAAGTTTGACGGATACTAGAACGAAAAAAAATGCTATTGTAAAAATTTTGAAAATGACGTCATGTCAAAAATTAAATTTTTTTCACCAAAATGGTTGTAAAAATTATAAAAAATATATTTCGACTTGATCGTGATAGGGACTAACCATATATATGCTGATGATATGTGCACATGTTGAACTCGATTGGTTAACTGATTTTCGAGATATCATGGCAGTCAATTTGAAAAAAAAATGATTTTGAGAAAAACGCGTTTAAAGTTTTTTGCTTGCTATATAGAGATAATTTTACTTACGATTAATCAGCTACTCTGGAGCTATAAAGGAAACCTTCCTTTTCGTAAAAATGTTGCAGAAATCCTTTTTCTTCTCTATGATTTGCTTTCTCTTCTCCAGCGAAGTCAGTAGAGCGCCACTCCAAGTGAGCTTCCCAGGAGTTTGCGTACAATTTCTGCTTGCTGACCATTCCCATTACAATCATAACTTTTAAAATTGATATGATATATATGAACTTGATTAAATTTTTCATCTTTATTATCCATTTTTAATATGACGTGTGTAAATAAATAATTTACGTCCGCTCGTCTCAACGTTTAAAGTCACACTAAGCTGAGAAAACAAATGCTCCATCACAGGAAGATCAAACTTAATCGTTAGACAGATTCTTTAGAAAGACCACATTCCAAATGTATACGGTCTTCCAAGATTTTTCAACCTTAACCGAAATAAAAATGTCAATTAACACTGCTTTATATTCGACTTTATATTCGACTCGGGCTGCGTGCCGGAGACCCTATCAGATTCTATAACTTTGTTAATTTTGCAAATTAAACTAATTCCTTTTACAGATAATTTTTATGCTAAATACTTGCGAAATATATAAAAAAAATCGATTTTTTGTTTCACTAAAATACCCTCTTAAGTAACAAATTTCTTCATTGCCAAAATCGCATCATATTGAAAAAAATCCTCATTTTAAATGTTAGTGTAAAAAAATTATAAAGAAATAACATAAGAAAGGAAAAAGATTGCAATTACGTAAAAATAAGAATAAGAGGAACCTCCAATAGCCTTAATCTTGACAAATGTCATAATTATGAATATTGGAAGAGGTTTTAATCATCAATCGGATACCTTGGGTAATGTTAACGCCACATTCACAGAAAAAAGTTGTATCAGTAACTATAAATTTATAATTAAATAGCGCCTCAATTATATATATTATATTATAAATATAATTCTAATAAGAATACTAAATTATATAAACTAAGAAAATATAATAACATTAATCATATAGTAATATTATAAATGACAATATTACTATATTACTATATTTTTTTAGTTTATTTACTTTACTCTAGATAACAAAATGTTAGCAGTATATCGACAGATTGGTAGCAAATTTAATCAGAAGATATTAGCAGATTTAATCAGAAGATATTAGCAGATTGGTCACAACTGTCGTTAGCAACTAATCACAAGATGTCGCATTCTGTTCTACCGATAGAACCTGTTAACATTCTATGCAAACAGACGGCAGCAGAAATCAAACAGAATCTGCTGACAAAATTTGATAGCAAATTGGCAGTAGAAACCGAACAAGATCTGTTGTTTTTATTTCAAACCACTTGGTTTCTTATAAGAAATTTTGCGTATATATAAACAGTTATATATAATTATACATAATTGTATATTTATATATACTAAAAAAAAAATACTGAAAACTGGACACAATCAATAAAAATTTTATTGCTAAAATATTATTGATTAATTCCACATTTCAAAATATATGAGAAAGTTAAAATAGTCCAAAAAATATTTGGAGAATCAGAAAGCACACTTTGAAAGAGCTTGGGAATCTCTAAGAGATTTGCCTATTTCATTTACATATGCCAATTCTTATAAGATTTCTGGACGTTTTCTTCGTTTTCTTGAGAATCAAATCCATCTCTTGACGAGTATATGAAAATGGCAGATTTTGCTCAGTTTCTGTTCGCAATCTGCTATCAGGTTGTACAGCAGATTCTGTTCGGTTTCTATTTGCTGCCAATTTGCTGGCATAGCTTGTCAGCAGGCTTTGTCATATTTTTGACAACAGTTTGCTAACAGTAATATACGTATAGTATACGAGGGTTGTTTAATAAGTACCGTATTTGACGACTGAGGGCGCCTCTGACTAAAAGTCTGTATACCATCGTATAACGCCATTTTTTGAACGACGCAAGTAAAAATTTCAGACAGCTGTACTGGTTAATTTAGTTTTTATAACAATTGAAAGTTGACGAGTTTGTGCATCGTGGAGAAAGAGCAATATCGGTCTGCATTCGATTCCTGTTTTTGGAAGACGTGTGAAGAAATCAAAGAAAAGTTGCATGCCATATATAAGGACAACGCATCTTCGATGACTACCATAAGATATTGATACAACGAATTTAAGCGTGACCGAACAACTATTTTTGATGAAGAGCGCCCAGGTCGTTCGATTGAGGTGACTACGGAGGATATGGTCAACAAAATCTATGATATCATGTTAGCAGTCCGCCGGATGAAGATCAGAGAGATTGCTAACATTGTAAAGATCTCAACTGAACTCATACAAAATGTCCTACACGAAACATTGGGCATGAAAAAGCTATCGGCGAGATGGGAGATAGGATGCCGCGTTTGCTCACAGTGGAAAACGGAATCAAAACAACAAAAACGGAATCGCATGACAACTTCAAAGCACTGTTTGGCATGTTTAAGCGCAATCCGAAAGAATTTCTGCGGCGTAATGGTGGATCCATGTTTCGTCACTGTTGACGAAACATGGATCCACCATTATACACCAGAAACGAAAGAACAGTCTAAACAGTGGGCTAAATCCGGCAAATCTGCTCCAAAGAAGGCAAAAACGGTTTCATCGGCCGGAAAGATCATGGCCATCGTTTTTTTGGATTCGCGAGGCATCATTTTCATCGACTTTGGAGAAGGGAAGGACAATCACGGGACAGTATGCTGATTTATTGGACTGATTCGACACTGAAAAAAAACGGCCTCATTTAGCGAAAAAAAAGTGCTCTTTCACCATGATAACGCACCAGCTTATTCGTCCGCAATCGCTATGGCAAAACTGATCGAATTACGCTACGAATTGTTGTCTCATCCACCCTTCTCCAGATTTGGCCCCTTGCGATTTCTATTTATTTCCAAACATGAAAAAAATGGTTTGGCGGAAAGCGCTTTGCATCAAATGAGGAAGTCATCGCCGAAACAGAGGCCTATTTTAAGGAGTTCGACCAATCATATTTTTTAAACGGTATAAAAATGTTGGAATATCGTTGGGCTAAATGTATCGAGCTGAAAGGAGATTATGTAGAGAAATAAAAAAAAAATTTTTTTTAAAAGTGGTTTCTTCCCTATTTATCAAACAGTCCTCGTACAATTATCTGAGTACAGTACAAACTCTGTGTACAATTTATTGCCTTCTGTAATTAAAAATTAGTAACAGACTCTGCTCAAAATCTAGCTCTTCAGATTTAGCTATCTGTGTACTTATTGTTCTTATTAAAATTTTATAATACATAATTACAAATTTTTGTGTGCATTTTTCCTTTATTTTCTAAATTCGAATCCAATACTTGCGCTTTGTATTGTAAACTGCAAATAGTTTTTTTTCTTAGAAGAAACTGACTTCTGCTATGTCCCTCTGATGACAATGCCGTGTACTGTTTATTCTGAGTGACTTCAGAGAAAAAGTTTTGAATGTATTCCTTAAAGTTAAAGTCTCAACAATTATTAATTAGTTACTATGATATAGAGTGCTTTATTAAAAAAAAATTTTTTGTCTAAACTGGAAAAATGTAATTGTTATATCTATTTGCATAAAGTCCAAGTGACTAACTTAATGTAGTTGAGTCACTATTTCACTTACTAAGTAATAATATCTACATTATTAATTATCAAAAATTAAAATTAACTATCAAATTGATATTAAAAAACGCATCTCAATAGGATTCGAACCTGGGATCTCTGGATTATGTATGAATTTTCTACGTTAACCGTTATATCACTTCTTCAATTATAATTATCAAATAAATGTGTTATTCATTCTCTACTTCAATTACAACCAGCTAAATTAGTAATGAAATTGTATAGATAATAAATAAAAATATCATCATTAACAGATATAATAAAGTATAAACAATTTACAAAGTGTAAATTTACATTATTGTTACAGTGACTATATTTTTTGTAATATTGTTGCGCACTAGAACTTCCCTTGAATCGAGTGCCAGACCGTTATGGCTCGTGAAGATAGAAAAAGATCTTCCCCCTGACGATTTCGTGTTTTATGTTCTGTTGTCTTTGACTCTGTTCTGAGTCTTTGATATCTGTCAATAAAAAATGTTCTCTTTTTCTAAGCTGTAATATTATATTTATTCCCATGCGAGTCTATATAAGAGAAGTTCGCAAAAGTTTCACGAATGTGCCTTTCATTACGCGTATGTAATAATATTCAGTACTTTAGTTGCTATTATTTTGTAAAACTTTAGATATTTAAATTGCAAAAGTTGTCAAATTTATAGTTGCCACTACTATTTCGTTTTTTCTCAGAGATGCATTCCAAAACTTAATTCTGTCAATTCCGAATATCTTTTATCTTTATTCAACATTTGGTGACAAAAAAACATAAAATGATACTAGAGTTGATAGAGTTGAATTTTGGAACACAATCCAGTGCGGTGATATAACTTTCAAGCCATATAACTCGAAAAGTATCCAACAAACGAGAATGGATTAAAATGGATTAAAATTTTTTAATGCGTACTTTAAATCCATGAAAATAGATTGAATGGATTGTATCCGAGCTAGCACTAGTTTAATATTCGAAAAAAAAAAAAACATTCATATTTAAGGGTTACAAATTCTATTCCTAAGATATTTATAATAAGTATATCTGAAATTAACTATCAAA
This sequence comes from Atta colombica, assembly GCF_001594045.1. Classification (NCBI taxonomy): domain Eukaryota; kingdom Metazoa; phylum Arthropoda; class Insecta; order Hymenoptera; family Formicidae; genus Atta; species Atta colombica. The sequence continues at coordinate 752,105 of NW_017259560.1, forward strand.
TTGATATTAAAAAACGCATCTCAATAGGATTCGAACCTGGGATCTCTGGATTATGTATGAATCTTCTACGTTAACCGCTATATCATTTCTTCAATTGATAAATGTGTTATTCATTTTCTACTTCAATTACAGCTAAATTAATGAAAGTAATGAAATTGTATAGATATAATAAAAATATCATCATTAACAGATATAATACAGTATAAACAATTTACAAAGTGTAAATTTACATTACTATGAAACAACATTAGGTAAGTGTCGGATAATCTAACCTCGCTTGGCCGATGTCGCGCGCCGTGATTAGCAAATATTCGAGCTGTGTTCAACTTGGTTTGTGAGTGTTCACCTCGATCAATCATTTTACTTTTAATTAAGAAGAAACAAAAGAACATAGCTCAATTATTTTTACATTACAACTTTTTTCAATTTAGTTGGATTAAGACGAAAAATTTCCTATTTATAATTTTGAATAATTTAAGTAGCATTTATGGTCCATTTTTAAATAAAAACTTTTTTTATTCTTCAATTAGATTGGAAAACTGCATTTCATATTCAGAATATTGAATTGAGCAGTATTCACGTACAAAAATTGCTGATATTATTTTTAAATGAACTAAAAAACTGTACTTCCTATTCACAATTTTGAATTGAGTAGTATCCACGATGCACACAGAAAATGCTAATATTATTTTTAGATTGAAAGGCATGGAAATATGTTCTATCCAATTTCTATAAATGAATAAAAATGCATTCAAGATTAAAAAAGATTCATTTTAACATTCATGAATTCATATTTCTAAAAATCTGAATCCATTTCAATCCATTCTTATTTGCTGGGTACTTAAGGCTCCTGACTAGTCGCGATGATGTTGAAATCGTGACGTCATAAGCGAGAAATGACACGTTGATTTTTCATGCGTGTCATTTGTAAATAAAAAAAAATTGAATGAAACGAAATGATGAGATCTTTAAAAAGTTGTGAAATTTGAAGAAGATTCTTTTTATCTCCCCTGATAGTCATCAATAAATAATCATAAAAAGTAAAGTGAAGACTTTTCGGCAGGAAACACACAATTTAACAGCTATTGAAAGTAGTGAAAAATATGCTTTTATATATAAAATTCCAGAATAACTTGTCTCCGATTGTTACAATTTTGATAAGTATGAGATGAAGTCACAATTTTACATAATAACAAAATGGCACGCAAAAAAAAATTTCGACGTCAATACGTTACTTTTCACTATAAGAGAGTTTTATTGTTAATTATCAAACATCCTGTATATATTATATATACACAGGGTGTGCCATTTTATTTTTGATCACCAAATATCTCTTGAATACTATTTTAAAGAAAAAAAGTTTGTTACTTTAAAAGGGACATAAGATGGTATCATTGATTTGATCTTGGGTGGCATTGTCAAGATTAGGGCAAGGTCACTTTGAGTTTTTTTTTAAATTAAATAAAAGCATTTATTTTTCATTACATGTCTTCGTAGCTCAAAAACTATTTAAAACACCATAAAAAAAAAGTTCTTTTATTAAGGCTTCTGAATACTTAGCTGAGAACTCTGCGTTGACGGTGGCAACACAGAATCAGATGGCGACCTGACGAAACCGGTAGCCCCATACACAGGTTCGTCGAAGGCGAGCACATGTACATGGATTCGTGCTTGTGTTACAGCGCCTTGCTACGATAAATAGCTGAACTTATAGGCGTAAAAATAGAGTCAATTAGGAGTGCCTGTAAGATCAACAGCACGTAGAATTCTGAAATCCTTTAGATACCATCCTTATCATATTACATTAGTTCAGGCCTTAAACGAAAACGATTGAAGGCAGAAAGTTGAATTGCCGATGGGCTGCAAATCAAATTTCTGGTTTCTTCAATTTCGTTATGTTTAATAATGAAACAACATTTTATAGCAATGGTACATTAAACCGACACAATAGTCATTATTAGTCGACGCAAAATCCAAGATAGTTCCGACAAGCGATGTTGACAATCAACATCGCTAGTCTTTAAATATAGGATGCGGAATTTTAAATTCTAAAATTTTGAACAGATCATTAGTCCTTATTTTTTTAATCGTACCGTTACCAGAGAAAATTATTTACATTTGATTCAAAAGACTGCCGAGGCTATCACCAAATGTTAACCTCGACACGCGATTAAAGATGTGGATTCAACATGAGCACCACCGCATTATTCTCGCATTGTAAAACTTTCTAAATACACACTGTGCACCTCGATGAATTGATCGCAGTGAATACGTCGCCGGGCCTCCAAGATCTCCAGACCTTATACCTGTAGATTTTTATTTGTGAAGCTATCTTAAAAATATTATTTTTTGAAATCCGCCAACAACGAGAAACGATATGAAAAGATGAATAAGAAATGCTTGCCACAGTATTCCACATATTATATTTAGTAGATATAGGTTCTAACCCACTAGTTAGTGCGTATACATGTGTGTGTGTGTGTGTGTGTGTGTGTGTGTGTGTGTGTGAGGGAATCAGGGAGAGGGAAGTGCTTCACAGACGTTGGGAAGGAGGAAGCACGTCACCGGGGTCCATGATAAAGGAGGAAAAGTTTTCCTTCTCTCTCTCTCTCACCTGTTTTCTCTTTAATCTATTGTCCTCTTTCTCCATCCATTGTTTCTCTCTCTTCCACTTGCAATCCTATACTTATTATTTGTGCTCTCTCTTTCTCCAGTTGCGCTCTCTCCCATGTTGTTTTCTTCTTGCACGTGATTTAATTAAATAGATATGGTATTTACAATTTTTAATGATACGACTTAAAAACTATGATAATATTATTATGATAATATTTTTATGAATTTTTAATAATATAACTTAGTAACACTAATTATAATAATATTTTTTTTTATCAATGTAATACAAATGGTCAAGCGCGCTTTCTTATTGACTAATTCAATACTACGAAGATATGAAGAAGATATGAAAATATGAAGATATGAAGAAAAAGTGGCGAAAATACTAGAGCTAAAATAATTTTAGAAGAAAAAAATATATTTTTTAACATACATTTATTTATCATGTAATGCAGTATGTATAATATGTGTAATATAATCTAAATATTATATATATCATAGACTATTAGTTCACATTCTATAAGAATTTTTGTCATAAATTTTGTAGCAAAGTGTTTGCAGCTTTTAATACAATTTTGTATTACTTAAAAATGACACAAAATATTCGAATTTCTTACTAACATCATGCATATATTGACTCATTTCATAGAATACATGTTCAATACATTGCTTAAGCTCAAATAAGAAAAGCACAATTGTTGGTTTAATGTATAAACATGCCATTTAATGTTAATTTCATTTCGTTATTCGTATCATATATTTTAACAAGTTCCACATTTAGATTTTGAATCGATAATGATAATGGGACTGACTACATTAATCGCTCGATATTTGCAAGGCAATCACATGTTCATACCTCTCGCATGAGGTATGAACATGTGATTGCCTTGATTATCGCCAATCGCAATTTGCACATGAAATGTAGATCTCACAACGATTCCAATATCCAGGAATTTGTACGCTGTAGATGTCAATGCATATTTCCTCATCGAGATACGGCATGTAGCGAGATTTCGAAGATATCCTAGACGATGTTTGAGAAAATGCTGTAGAAAAAAAGAAAACATGTAAATAGATCTTACAAAAATATATAATACGTAAGCAAATATTTTATAAAATTAAATAAACTTACTGTTTCTTGCACGCCTGAATTGGAACGTAATAGCTTGAGATATTTTATTTTCTCGGAGAACTTATAATTAGCAGTAGCTGTAACTCCATTGAAGCTCTCTGAACAATTGATGCGATAACATTGCGGAGTTCTTCTTTTAAATAGTGTTCCCTTCCACATTTTTTTTTACCCACCCTAAAATGGAGGGGACATTTTTTATATACATTACATACTTTGAAGAAGTTGCAACGTGGTCCAAGGATACCAAATTAACACATATCATAAGAATGCACTCTAACAATATCGAATCTTTTTTATCTAAAGAATCAATGCCAATGACAATAATAAAGTCTGTCTGCTCCTATTCTCTTTTTAAAAATGAATTTTAGACAGTGTATTCATTCTGGAATTTTGTTTATCTTCAGAAATATGCGAATTAATTTTTCACTGTAACTTTTATCTAGCATACGTTAAACTACGCAATGACATCACAAGAATGCATTTTGATATCAAACCTTTTTTTTATCTTTGGGAATCGACAGTCTCTGTTCCCATTCTCTTTTTAAAATTTTTTTTGGTCTATCTTTACGACTGCAATAAAAAATCGCCCCTTTAGAAACACGTTAAAATTTGTTAAAACATGTTCAAACATGTTAAAACGTGCAGCAAACTAAATGATGCATCTTTCCATACTATATAGAACAAAAAGATTTTTTTCTCTGGAAATTCATTTTATCAGTAATCGAGCAACAATTCAGAGACAATATTGATCAAATGAAGCGTGATCTCATAGCGCAAGCCGCTCAATTGAATACGCGAGAAGAGTTTCTTGCATAGGAACAGCGTTGCGATAATTTCATCGAATCACTGGAGAAACAGAATTGAATTAAGCGTCCGCGATTATCGACTGGAATTAAATCATTGATCACTTGTATCGCGCGACTCGAGAATTTGAAAGATACGATGCGTGGATGTTTCGTGTAAGTGGGTGCCCGGTATAGCGCGGGACTTCGATGGCGCGAGATTGATACGACGTTCGAAAGCCGTATATTGGCAGCCTGTGCTATGATAAAACTTTGAACACATCGAACTTTGCCAATTCCTCGAAGATGCGAAAAAAATAGTGTGCAAAATGTTCATTCAGAAACATTATATTAAGATAAATACAATGTTTAATGTGAATTTGTGCGATGAATCAGGCGATAAACATACAAATAAAAGTGTGAGTACCAGAAATTATAAACTCTCCGTTTATCCGATTTACACGAATGATACGCGTAGATTCGAATCTATCCTGATATCGCTGGAGGAATTCCAGGAGCTCGAGTGGGTGGATGCTGTCATGTATACTGAATTTAACAGCAAACATAAATAAGTACAATCCTCTACACGCGGGATGTCACATCGAATTCCCACGAGAAATTAAAATCAAGAGAGTGCAATCTCTAGGCAACGCGTGCTTCGCATGATCGGTGATTGCCGCTCTACACCCAGCTAAAAAACGCCGGAATGATCCTTCCATTACGGCTCATCGATACAAAGAGAAGCAAGCACGTCAATCTATTTGTATGTGCAGGATCCGCAAAATAATAACGTGAGACATTTTGTTGATCAAGGATCTATCCCACCTCGCAAATCAACAAAAATGAGCATAAAATACTTTTGCAATCGGTGTGTATATATTTAATTAAAAATTAAGAAAAAAATTTTTTTTGTAATAAAAAAATGTTCTTTATAAAAATAATTTTTTTTTAGATGCTTACGATCTATCGCAAAATTGGAGATTCACACAGCAGTGGAAAATTTAACAACTGTGCGATCAGGCTGCCTAGTGAGAACAACAGAGGATTAAGTTTCAGCAATTACTGCAGAAAGAAGCGCGTCCCATTTTGAAATGCACTCTGGAAAAAATGGAAAAGGGAGATATGGACATTAAGCTACACATATCAACATCATCAAGTTTTTAATATTATGTTCATTGCTCATACGATGACTCGCTGTTGAAATACCGGTTTTATCGCGATAACGATTGCATAACACGGTTCGCCGAAGAACTAAAAAATTTAGCACATAACGTCAAAACTATTTTATCGGCTAACGTTTCCATGACAGATTTTACACGAGACGATTGAATAAAATGTAACAGCGCTACGTACTGTCACGTGTGTGAGAAGCCGTTCGCAAAAGATGACATACGCGATTATTGTCATCTCATCGGGTGATATAGAGACCTCGCGCATTCAAATTGCAACTTAAATTACAAAGATTCGCATTGCATTCTCATAGTTTTTCATAATTTATCGGGATACGACGCATTTCACATTTCATCAAAATAGTCACTACTTACGAAGAATGTATAGATTTATTACCAATACCGAAAGAAAAATCCATTTCGTTTACCAAATACGTTGACGGCACCAAAGATGAAAATGATAAAAAAAACTTATATAATATAAAATTACATTTTATTGAATCGTTTAAATTTCTTGTCTCAAGTTTAGAAAAATTGGCATCGTATCTCGATAAAGATAAACTACGGATAATACATGAATTTTTTAATTTATCCGCAGAAAATTTCGATTTATTAACGCGGTATTTCATATGAGTATATGTTGACTGCGTTGAAAAATTGAAGGAAGCTGAGTTACCATCATGCGAATCTTTTTGTAGCTCATTGGTGGTACTGTATCCGAAAGCGTATCCATATTATGCGCACGCCGTGAATGTATAGCAGCTATTTTCCATTCGAACTCTCGGCGAATAAAGCGACCTGTATTTAAAAACAGATGTATTGTTGTTGTCTTTGAAAATTTTAGTTGCATCACAAGTTATGGATTCGACCCCGTGTATTATTATACACTACCAGGTTTTGAGACGCAATATTGAAACATACTCGCATCAATTTCGAATTACTCACAGACATCGACATGATAATGTTTATCGAGCGCGATATACGCGAGGGTCTGAGCCAATGTTCCAACAGATATGCAAGAGCCGTACAATAAGTACATGCAGTCGTATCCAATGAAATTGTCGACGTACTGATATACTATGCCTGATATACTATGACGTCAATTTATACGGTTAGACAATGATCAACCATTGTCATTTTCGCTGGGTCAACGACGTAAACAATTTTGATGTTATGAATGTCACGTTAGATTCATCGATAGATTACGTTTTCGAGGTTGATTTGGAGTATCTGCATTTCCGATGCGCACTCCGATTTACCGTTTTGTCCAACGTGCGAGAAATTACCCGACAAGCAAGAGAAGAAGCTTCTCACGACATGATAAAAAGCGTTACGTCATGCATTATCGCAATCTGCAGCAATGTGCTCGTCACGGTCTATACATTACAAAGATTCGTATACTGCAATTCGTATATGCAATCTCCACGGCTTAGTGAGTACATCGAACTCAATACAAATTTTAGAACTTTAGCAAAAAATGAGTTCGAGAAAAACTTATTCAAATTAATGAAACGCGGCAAGATCATGGAGAATGCGTAACCACGTCGATGTAAAATTATTAAATGAAATTACAAAATGAGAAGGCAGATACGTGTGGAGGCAATGATCACGAAACTTTCACAGTAGAAGCGTTTTTTCCGAGAACGTGATTGCGATAGAAATGCAAAAACTCGAGGTGAAATTCGACAAATCGATATACGTGAGTGCATCCTCGATATGGTATATCTAAAACGTGTGTGTACGAATTTCCACCACGAGTATATGTTATTTCTTTCATGAAAAATGTAAAATTATGTATACCAACACGGATAACCTTACTTATCTCATTGAGTGCGACGATGTCTACTGTTATGAAACTCAATATCAATAGATTCGATACAAGCAATTATGCAATCGACAATGCTTACGATATTCCTAGTAAAAAAGTTCCGGTTTAATGAAAGACGAAAACAATAGCACAATCATGATCGAATTCGATGATCGATCGTTGAGCTTAGAGCGAAAATGTACGCTTTGCGCATCGATAGCAAAAAAGATACTAAGAAGGCAAAGGGCGTCAAGAGCGTCAAGCGTTGTAGCGAAATCCATAACGTTCAATGATTATACGCAGTGTTTCAACAGTGACACAACTGAAATGACGCGCAGACAGTCGTGCATAAGATCGAAATTGCACGAAGTATACATCATATCCGAAAATTGCTCTGAGTCCGTACGACGATAAGTGGTACATTGTTCCAGATTCTACCGACGTGCTGCCATGGGGACATTATAAAATATTATTATAAAAAAATTTATTTTTTTTTCGCATTTATGTATTTTTTTTATTAATAAAAACATACTTGTATATAATGTATAATATGTACATTATGAATAGTATGTATGGACCGCATACCGATTCAATGCTTTCGCGCGTTGTACTCAGAGACGTGGAAGCAAGTCGATCCATTTATAATTTCCATTGTGTGTAAATTGTTTCACATATCGTTTTTCAATGTACGATTGAACGGTTCAACGACAGATGCCTTCAAGAAATGAAATGCCTTTAAGAAATGTTGAATAATGATTTATTTGTGTTTTTTCAAAAGTTTTTGCACGTTTGCGTTGTAAAATTCTTTTCCCATATTGGTTTACAAATTTTTCAGATATTTTCCATCATCTCGAATTATCTTTGCAATCGCTGAAGCCATCTCATTTCCACTCTTGGTTTTCAACAGTACGGCCCATGCGTATTTACTCAACACATCGATAACGGTGAGAATGTAAAAATAACCTTTGGAATCGTATAAGGGGGGAGTAAAGCATCTCGACTTAAAGCATATCAGCCTGTCACAGATCATCATATCCGTAAACTATGACACGTGTTTTCCGCATGGAAAATTTTTTCTCGCTGGAGCGTGCAATTCTTCTACCAATCGCCACTTTTCTTCTCAGACATGTTACGTTAGGTTATTATTGCTGTAATACGATTATTGTTATAATACGTAAAAAATCACAAAGTTCTTACGAAAATATTGTTCATTGGCATTTTGATGTCAACTAAAATGACTCCCGTTTTAATCTATAATAAAGTTAATTTCACGAAGCTCCTCGATGATAGACAATATTTTATAATTAGGCGTTGTGACCTGCCTGACGCGAGACCTCAAGCAATCGGAAACGAGCCACTAGCTCATTAAGACCGTCCCAATATAATGAATATAATCGCTTTTATTATCATTTAGGATTGATTCGTGGTATTACACCTTTTCCGACTCTTTTACTGATTTTATTATGCATTTATAGATTATGCGTTTCGCGGGTTTCCTCTGTGTCCAAATCCATTTTTGGAATGCCAATTCGTGAATCTTGCAGTCCACTTCATCAGGGATGATACTGTATCAGGTTGCTCCTCGCCCTGATAAAGTGGACTGCAAGAGTCACGAATTCGCATTTCCAAAAATGGATCTGGACACAGAGGAAATCCGCGAAACGCATAATCTTTATATAAAAAGCATTTGTGGAAGCCTCAAAAATATTATCTTTGACTTGTTGTTTATATTTTTAATATATCCGTTTCAACCTATCCTGTATCTTATCAAAGCTATTATTCTTATATTTATATCCTTTGTTACCCAATATTGGATTGTCCGCATTATGCTGCGTTTATGAGCATTCGTTGCCAACAATACTTTTGTACTAGTTTATCATCCTCTGTGTAAATAATGTAATCGGGAATTCTTTTGAAAATTAGTTCGTACAAACAAGTGAACCTTTGTACTTTACTCCATCTGCGTTTATGATCATTCGTCTATATCGAATTGTTTATCTCCGAGCATCGCGCTGTTCTCGCTAAAATACACGCCATAAATGTGATCGATTTCTTTTTCTCCACTGAGAAGCATGTTTACATATTTTTCCAAATATCCCCAATTGATTATGCAACCCCTCACGAACTTGTCGCGTTTGTAAAGATTATTTAACTAATGTTTCAAGAGGTTCATAAACATTTTCGACTGAGGGAATGTGCGAATAAGTACGATAATTCGCGGTTCAGGCAATGCATAATTGGAATTCGATATAACATTCGATTCTTTTGTACGTTGCTTTTTAAATGACGGTGTTAATTGAAGCCATGAATTATCCATCCAAAAGCCATCACCATCATTATCATCATTATGTTATTGAATATCTTCAGTTTTTTTTTCTTAATATTTTTATTCTTTATAACGTTGATTTCTTTCTTAATTGGTTGAGATTCATCATTAGCGGTGTTCTCGACAATCTGTTTTTAAAAATTCGACGATAGGCTTAAAGTGTTTCTCCAATGCTATATCTTCATCTATTTTGTCGATTTCTAAAGCGCGATACTTTTTACGAATCAAGTTACTCGTTTTCGCAATTTGTTTCTATTCTTGAGTTCTTTGTTATCCATGTTACACTCGAAAGGAAATGTTGTGTAATTGATGTATTGATAACGATTAACCACATTAAGATATCATACGCATACTCATTAAATCCTTTTCTTTATCGTCCATTCGTAAGCGCACTGTTTTTGTCTGTTACTACGAATCCATACTTTTGTTGCCAACAGCAATGACACAGTTCGCAGAAGTTCTCGTAAGACAGGTCGATGTTTACATGATCATTGTATACATGTTTCAGATGGTCTCGTCCTGTTTGAATAATCAATAGATTTGCATTATCGCGTATAAGATGCTTCGATATCTTTGCATACGTCTGATAGAAGCAATCGACGCCCGCGTGTCGATCCATTGCAAAGTACTCTCTAATCGCGTCTTGCTTGTCACAGTCATGTCATCGAAAACAAAAATGGAATTTGGAAGCGCCTCGTTTGGTGGTACTATATCGTTATTATTGGAGAATGTAAAATAATCAATTTCTTCTATCCGGTGCTAATAAATTTTCCAAGTGTCGGTATTTTGGCTGTTGCAACGACTTCGAGTACACGTACACGTTCTCGAAATGCCATGTGACCTTCTAGCAAACTTATCAACACGTTTATTTTGCCACAATTCGATGGACCGCAGATGATTCCGCGTATAGAAATCGGCAGCATATTTCCATGCTTGTGTATTTTCTTTTCAACCTGCACTTTATTGTCGACATTAGTCATTTTGATCGTCTACGATTGTCGCACAAATATCATATCTTCTCCTTTCATGACATTGATAATATTGAAAAAACGACATCGAGAACGGATGTATTTATAGTAGCGCGCAAAGCAGTATTCGCTCAGTATTCAAAATGCTTCGTCGGATAACTGTGGTATACATATATAGTTTAACCGCCAAAGAATTGGAATATATATCGAAAATTATTTTCGATATATATTCCAATTCTTTGGCTACGAGAGTTTAAGAATTACATAGATCAACTATGGAACAGATTACCCGAGCATATAAAGGCTGATTCAGAGGTTCAGCAACGTTGTTGCTTGAAACATTATAATTTGCTCTGCCATCGCATATTGATGATCCAGCGCCGTTTATAAGAAATTGTAGCAAATGTCAACAACAACAAAAGGCTGCAGTTTTTTTAAATCACATGATAAACGCACTTCCGATCGAGTTGCATATCCTCGGATATCAATTTTGTGGTCCAGGTACGCATTTAGAAAAGCGATTGGCTAGAGATCGATCGATGCATTAATCCGTTGGCGTATCGCGAATACGATATAGCTTATTCGCGGAGCAAAGATCTCACAAAACGACCCGTAGCTGAGAAAATATTCGCTGAGGAGGTGCGGAAACAGATTACTGCGAAAGATTCGACTCTTAGCGAAAGAGCTGCTGCCACAGCTGTTTGAATAGTTATGAAAGCCAAAACGAAAATTGGTATGGGTTTGAAAACGAAGAAGAAAAAGCCGATGAAAAAACGAATATTATCAGTGGCAAAACATCTGATATCTTATCTATTGTACCGCTGTTGAAAGTCTTCGATTCGTTGGTCAGCGGCGCGGCAGGAGTCGCAAAAGCTATAGACGATAATAAAGCCACGCAAAGTCAATTGGAAGAACTGAAACGTCATAACCGCGTCATGAAAGGTCATGGAGTTTACCTCACTCCGTACAAACGTGGAGGAATCACAATGGAAAAAATAAAAAAGATTAAAAATGTTAAACAGTTGCTAAAAATGCCGAAGGGTGTAACTACCAACGTTCAACTGCAACAACTAGCAAAACGTATGCATATTCCATATTTTAGAGATATTTTTATGCGTACTACCTTATCAATAGAAGGAGTGTATCGAAACGAGAGTAATCGTACATTGGAGTATCGTACATTGGATAATGCTGATGGACCAGGTACTCATTGAATGATGTACGCGAAGCGGAGAGATCGTGAATCTGTTTATTTTGATAGTTTCGGCAATCTTCGAGATCACCGAAAGAATTGGTGCGATATTTGTAATGCAAATCAAGTATAATCGCACGCCTTATCAACGTTATGATCAAAGTAATTGTGGACAACTCTACAATTTTTACAGACGGTTGACGATCAATTTAAGAATTGACATTGCACTCTTTCAACTCAGTATTTATTCAAACATGTCACTGACATTTACGCTCACTAGTAAAAGCGTCCTCGCGTCCTGCTACTTTCTGGCCAAAAATTTGAACGATGGCGAGCTCGGGCTGACGGACTTTGAAACCTATCATACGATATCTAATGTAAATGCATCAAATAATAAGTTTTATTTTGACGAAAAAGAAATTGTGAATTCCTGAAGAATCGTATGAAATATGTGACATAAACAATATCTAAGACGTGCAATTTTACAATTTTATCCTAAATTGCGAGAGAGAAAACGCTTCGCAAAGAGGATGAACAGTACTCATTGACTATTCGTGCCAATAATTATACAATGGAAAGTGAAATCAAGTACGCTTATCGAGTAAATTTCACTAAACTTTACAATATTGGATTCGCTGTGTTGAGATTTTCATCGAATCGCGTGCTGAAGCCGCAACAGTGGCACAAATCAGACGTATCGATAAATATCATCAACATAAATATCATTCGCATTGAATGCAACGTGACCATGGGCGCATAGCAACAATACGTCCGTGCACGAATACATGAATTTTCATCAAGTGTGTCACCAGGATATCATATCGGAAAGACCGACACAGATCATTTACCTTACGATCATCGTACGAAGCATTACGGATCTAACAATTCGCGTTGTGAATTAAGACGGATGATTGCTCGATTTTCGCGGAAAAGAAATCACCGTTAGATTGCCTGTAGGGAGGCAACAGTAATAAAGAGATATGACAACAATAATGTGAGATGCTTGTTCTGAACGAGCAAGCATTTCATGCAAAACAGACAGGGGACATAATTTTTGCCGAGAGGGACATCAAAAATATTCGAGCGTCCAGTAGAAAGAAACTCACTGCGTCGAACACTGTTAAATTTTTACAATCATTGGGCTTTGTTAATGGGCTTGTAATATCTGAAATATCTAAAAAATGGTTGATGTCTTGAATATTGGAGGCGAACCAATCTTTGACGATCGCATCGTCAAGTTCGAGTTTCACACGTATAATCCGTACATCAATACATTTGGACATAGTGACGAGATATGATACTCATACAACAGCAGGATTTATATACGTTACCATGTGAGAGCATTCTCTACGTCAAAGATAGATGACTTCAAAGAAAAAAAATGTACAAAAGCAGCCAAATCTTTGATGTAATTGTATGGCGTTTATGAAATTCGATATGAATTTAACGGTAGACATTGATCGCAGCAGAAACATTGGAATAACTAATCTTATGAAGAAAGTTATGCAATGGTTTTCTAATGAAATCGCATATAGTTTGCATAGTGCTGGATTTATGGATTTACTCTAGTGATACCGCGAAAAGCCTAATGACAAATGATTGATACTTTAATTTTTGTATACCGTTCATGTTGTTGAGTTTTTACGGAGATGTACAGATTACAAACATGTGATAATTAACGCTTGTCATGAACTGATTTTGATACGAACGCGCAACGACAACAATTGCATTGTGAGAGATTCAGCGATAGATCCGACGTTGAATTATTCGAAGTACAATGGTGAATGCCTCACGTTGCATTGAACGAAGTTAATAAACTATCCATGCTGCGTACTTTAGAGAGCGGACAATATCTAAGTATGAATTTCCATTCCTGGGAACTATATGAGTACCTCCTATTGTCAAACAATGAAGCATTCCTGGGCCATCAAAACTGCGAAGATTCAGCTGGAAAAATCATGATACGTTATCTTTGGTCTACAGACTATAAAAAAATATCATGACAGCACGTAAAACTTATTTCGACATCTGCAAATTAACCAATGTAAAATGTCTTATCAACATCGTGAAAGAAATGAATCACCATTCCAATTAAACTCCTTTTTGAAAGGTTTTACTTTAGTAATCATTGACTGCTCGCGACAAAACGAATCCGTCAAGAGTGGCACCATGGATGTACGATTAGAATTTGAATTCAAAGAGAATGTATCCGCGAATACAACCATCTATTGCCTTACCATACACGACCACGAGATCGAATATAGTCCAATGTAGTACGCAAAATTATGTAAATTATCACCAAAAATACTCTCCCCTTCTTTCTAATATACGAGATAAAATCCAAGATCCTTTGATCAAGCACAGTCTCAAAAACTCGTTCACTATGACTATCAACATTTGTGGATCTGCAAGGATTTATCGTTGAAAGAAATTTGTCGTGAAAGAAGTGGCGGTGTTGAGAAAAGGAGTCATTCTCTCATTACATTTCCCATGCCATGGAACTTCTTGAAAATCAGAAAAATATTGCGCTTCCTGACTAAGTGCTTATCACTATGAATTGTAATGGGAAGACGAGACGATTCCGTATAGCATGGCGAAACGTCTGATTACAATGATTATAATTGGTGCGAAAGAGAATGATTATAATAAGACTCTTGTATACGTTAAAGGACTTGTATACGTGAAAAACGCAAATAGTTGGTTGGTATATTCAATAGCGGCGAGTCGACAATTGAGATCTGGATGCTGATTACAAAGATATAGATTCTTTACATAATCTAGATGTTACGAATACTGTGCAATGAAAATGTTAAGAATTGTGCGTTACAGAATGTATTTAAAATATACAACTGGTAGAGAGTCGCAACGCCAGAAAAAAATATATCAAGTTTAAAAAATAAAATATGAAATTTTTTTTAAATGCATTTTAATTTTTTTCTCCTGTAATTAAGAATCTATCAATAATGATAGTTGTTCAATAGTATGTATATAGTTTAATAAATGCTCGATAGTTACTCAATAAAAGTTTTAATAATGATTCGATAATTAGGAACGCTTGGCCATTTTGTGTGTGTGTGTGTGTGTGTGTGTGTGTGTGTGTGTGTGTGTGTGTGTGTGTGTGTGTGTGCGCGCGCGCGCGCGCGCGCGTGTATTACTACATATTGTATATTATCAGTTACTAAATTAAAATTATTGCCGAGTCATATTATTAAAAAATCGTAAAAAACATATATCTATTTAATAAAATCGTGTACAAAAAAAAAGAAAAGAGACTGCAATGGGGGGGACTGCAAGAGAGAGAACTATAATGAGTGGGAGAGAGAGGACAATATATTAAAGAGAGAACGCAACTAATAAGAGAGAGAAGGAAAACGTTTCCCCCTCTACCATGGATCTCAGTGATGCGCTTCCCCCTTCCCAACGTCTGTGAGGCATATACCCTTCCCTGACTCTCTCACACACACATACGCATCGTATACGTATACGCACTAACTCATAGTGGATTAGAACTGGTCTGCTATACCTACTTGTTATGGTCATTAGAAACAAATTTTCTTCAGAGAATAAGATTATGTCGCGATGTTAATGTTGAGCACCTATTAAATTGAAATTTCATGTACAATAATATCTTTTCTTTCTTTTCATATAATATCTCTTTAAATAAAGAGTTTAGCCCAAAAGTGTTCTAATATCTTTTTTACATAAAATTAAACGCTCTTTCCGATTATGCAATAAAAAATATCACATTTCATTTAAAAATTAAAGTTGACCTTTAAATGACCTTAATAAACATCGTATACGGGCACTTCAAGGTCACCACATTATGATTTCCTCGAAATCCAATCACTTTTGTCTGAAACATTTTTCTCTAAAATTCCGTGATTTCCTAATATTTGATTGTCAAATTAAAAATACCTGTATAAGGGTGTTTCAAAATTCGCACCCACGAAGTACAAAACGTTATACTTTATCTAAAAGAATACTATAATTAAAAAAAAAATTTTTTCCTTTTGCAAAATTGCGTCTGATAAATAGTTTTTACAGGACAGCAGTAATTTTTCTTGTAAAAAATAAAGAGAGAATTAGCTTTTAAAATATCGTAACTCGAATATTTTATTTTATTTTTAATCACTATTTCAGAATAAATCAATTTCGAAACATTTAAGTGTTATATAGATATTTAATTAGTAAAGTATTATTTATACATTAATAACAATAATGGCTACGAGCCAAATTTCAATATATTTAAATTTTTAAACAGACATTTCAACTTTATTGTCAGGTCATCTTCAGTGTATGCAACATAGAAAATTAAACGCAAACTTTGATAAATTCGTATAATTCGGTTAGATATAAATTCTAAAATTATAGTTACGCTAATATGATAGCTGTGTTTCTTCGTGTATTTTATGCCGCAACAATATAATGTTCTCTCTCTTGTAATTTTTCTTAGTTAGCATTTATTTTTATTGTATCAATTGCAATTTATTCATATTAATGATAAAAATAATTGAATACATCCAATAAACAAGACGATTAAAATGAAAATTTAAAAAAATTGAAATTTTTTTCTGTCCGAATGCGTATTTTAAATAGCGAATACCTTTTTTTATTTAATTGGATTCAATTAGATTTAATTGAATGAAAAACTGTATTTTCTATTCAAAATTTTTAATTGAGTAGTATTCACAATTGTATGTGTGCACAGAAAAAGCTAATATTATTTTTAGATTGAAAGGCATAAAGATAAACTCCATGCAATTTCTGTAAATGAATAAAAATGCATTCAAGAGAAAAGCATTCATTTTCACATTCATGAATCAATATTTCTGAAAATCTGAATCCATTTCAATTCATTTCAATCCATTCTCACTTGCTGGGTATTGTATCATTCGATAAAATAATAAGCACACATTCTCAAATAAAAAGGCATAGCAAGAATATTAATCCAGTAATTAAAACAGTGAGTCAAATTAATTTTCAGAAGCAAAATGTAATTAGAGTCAAAAAATTAAAACTTATTCAAGTAGAAACTTCTTATGTTATATGATAGTGTGTAAGCGACATTTTGATGAATTATTTAAGTTCAGTGATAGAGGAAGTCGCCGAAACTGACATAGATCTCCTAAAGCGATACCTCCTTATTTCTCAGAAACTAACTATTGTACTTTATTAATACTAATAACATTAAACATGATATTTCTTTAGTTAATTAAAAAAGTGTAAACGCATAAGTCGTATATTTGTAACTTGTTTCTATACAAAATAACTAAAAACAAATTCTATGAATGCGAAAATAAAATTCTTATTTTCTTTTGCAAATTGCATAATTCAAATAATAATGACTATACTATTAATAATATTACATCGTTTTAAATACTTGTGTCCTAAATCAGTTTTATTTATATTGTTTTCTTTTTTCATAATACGGTTTTAAATATAAAATCGGAGTGCAGCATAAATCGACACATCTGTCTGTAAAACAAATCATGAGCTAATCTTTGTAATGCTTTATTATATGTCAAATAACTCTATCGGAGCTGAAGGCAATAGTACGTATATTGGAAAACCCTTTAAAAACTATCGCGTTACACAGATTTGCATCTTGCATTTACAGAATAACATAAAATAAATACGCATATTGTTCAACAAAAAATGTTTTATATCGAAGTAAAAAGATTCTGGAAAATCTTATATTCACTTGTACTAGGGTGTTTTATACAGCTAATTTCTATAAAAAAAAAAAGAATAGGAATATGTGGTGCATTGCTCTCTACTGTGTCAGTTTTGAAGCCCATTTTGTCAGACGCTCATTTTTGCTTATCTTACGAAAATTAATTATTGCAAAGTTACAAACAATATTATAAAAATTGCTTATATTATTTGATAGAAGACTTTTTAATTTATATTTATGTATTTAAAATTTTATTTTTACCTTCTTAGAGAAAAAGAAGAAATATAGTCTAAAATAAAGTGATATGTCAGAACTTTTGAAGTGATATGTCGGCACTTTTCGCTACTATTTAACTATCTCAATTGTGCAACATTTAAAAGAATAAAACGTTCAAAGCTCACCAAGCATATTATTATTTATCATTTGTCTTTACTTTCAGATAAATCTACGAAATTAAATAATTTTTTATTCATTTATATATTATTACATAAATAATGAAAGCAATATTTATTCTGTTACTTTTTCATTTTTTAAGCAATACGGAAGAAAATCAAAATCTAATATTCATAGTTGATTCTTTAAAACTTAAAAGAATCTTTAAAAAAGATTCTTAAATATAGACTTAAGCAGTTGTAAATTATATAATAGTTGTAAACACAAAGCCGTATTAATATCTAAAAATATTGTTTATAAATACCAGTCAAGGATTAAGTGAACGATGAACGCGCGCTGACCCTGAGCGCCACATAGAGCACTTACTCGTTAACTTCAACATGCTCTCTTGCAAACATTACTTGTCAGACGCAATCTTGCAAAAAGTTGTTTCTTTTAACATAAAATGTTACGAGATAAAAATTTATACTTTCGCGCTATTATTTAGCGACAAAATTACCAAGCTTTGATCTGTATTACCCTAATACTTATACATTACTAACGACAGTTCTATGCATTGTATTTTTTTAAGCCCTTCTGTTGGCAACACTGATTTCGCACATACCATTCCCCCTAGCCATCTTTTTTCGTGGCGTGCGTTTTCAATTTGTACGTTATTTTTGTTCACTAAATATATTACTTTTTAAATTCTATTTGTCTCAAGTCTTTTGTGTTTCCTGGCTCCCAACAGATCATGGGCCTAATATACGTGTAACGTAATCGCACGACTGAAAGTGACTTTTTTCGTCTTTGTCATCGTGAGCCAATTCGCCCGTCTTTGCTCGCGCCACTGACCTTTTCTATCTACATAAAAAACGCCAGTGATCACCTCCGAATCTACAGGAACATCACGAAGATGGACAGAACTTTCAACTTTGGAAATTTCAAATGAGAGCAATCTTCATGGCACACGATTTTTTAAATATCGTTTAAGGAAGTCAAACCAGAAGCAGCTGGTGATCCTCAAAAGAGTTGGACAAAAGAAATGCAAAAGCCATGCTCATCTTATCGTCGTTTATGGAATATTCCCTGGAATATCTCATTACTTGCTCATTATTTGCTCATTACAACTGAAATATGGGCAAAACTTTCCGCCATTCACGAACAAAAAAGTGCGATTAACAAATTATCACGACAAAATTCCATGAATATCGAATGGCAATTGGCGATTCTGTAACACACAACACATCGCCAAAATTGAAAATATGGCTAACCAGCTAAAAGATATCAACGAAATAGTTTCATGATTATGGCGAAAATACTTAGGACCCTGCCTTCCAAGTACAACGCGTTCATTTCAGCCTGGGACAGCATCAGACTAGTGGAACAGACACTCCTCCTTCTACGAGAAAGGCTTCAAAAAGAAGCTCGGATGACGTAAATAGATGAAATAAGCAGTGTTACGATTACACTCTCCAGGAAGGTAAACGGGGCCGCCACCATCGACGCAACGGTGAGGAACCGCGCAAAAAGAAAATTGTAGCTTCTGCAGCAAAATCGATCACCTTGCCAAATATTGCTTCGCTAAAAGAAAGACATTAAAGATAAGAGACAAAGATAACGATAAAATGAACGGATTTAAATATGATAATTCGATTAACTTCACCGCGTTTATTGCCTGTCAAGCGAATGACTCGAGCACCGAAAATTCTTTTCACACAACCGATTCAAATTTGACAACTTTTCTCAAACTTGATGAAAAATACATTTGGAAAAGAATGGTACACTGAATTCATACTGTGCAATAATGAACACGTTTGTCTCTGTGACAACATTAGTTTAAAAACGGAAGATACTCATTTTTCGATTCATAGATAATCAATGACTCGATGCGAAATCAACAATGTTTGTTCCGCGTAGAGAAAAAAAAACCTTTTTTCGACTATATGTATATCGAACGGTTTCTCAATTATCTTAAACGACAACCACGCGAATATACTCTCTAAAAATAAACAAATTGTTGCACATAGCATTAGGCAAGAAAATAATTTAATACGTTTACTAATTAAACCAAAGTTGAAAACGTCGAAAACTTTACGCGTCTTCAACACTTTTAAAACATGGCATAAGCGTCTCGATCACACAAACTGTAACTATCTTATAAAAATGATAACAAAAGACTCGATTACAGGAATAAACTTGTCGGACAAGAAAGACTTTTTCTGCGAGGACTGCCCATTGAGTAAACAAGTGAGACTACCATTCTTAAATACGCACAAAAGTGATGTCGCTCTCGGCGAAATCATTCACGCCGATGTGTGCGGTCCAATGCAAACGCCATTAATCGGTAGAGCAAGATTTTTCTTACTCCTCAAAGACGAATCTTTGGGATTTAAAACAGGATTTAAAATATTTCTAAAAGCATAAAAATAACGTATTCGATTATCTAAAAGAATTCCTTAACTTAACAATCAATCAATTCAGTAGAAATATAAAAGTTCTAAGAGCTGATAATGACATGAAATTCACTAACTTAAACATTTGTTTACAATCTATTAAAAGAAGGGGCATAAAGCTACTTATTATATATCCACGCCTCACACGCCGGAACAAAACGGATGCGCGGAACACGAAATGCGCATGGTCTTGGAAAGCGCACACTCTATGCTCTTAGCGCGAAACCTACCCACAAATCTCTGGGGCGAAGTCGTTAACACGGCAGTTTATATATTCAATAGGATCCGCGTATCCTAGTGGTAAAACATCGATCGAAATCTATTTAAGGAGGAAACTAGACCTGTCACACATTAGAACGTTCGATTGTAATGTTTACGCGCACATTCCAGAAGCTTTACGTACAAAATAAGATCCTAAATTACAAACTTTTTGTTGATTACGAAAAGGATTCCGGAAACTATAGATTACTAGATACGCAAACAAAATGTATTGCAATTTCGAGAAACGTTATCTTCAACGAGAACGAAATCGATGAAAATAAAACAAAAGGAAACCTAGATCTCTATTGATAACAACGCAGAAAATTCGACGCTGATCCGAACGTTCGTGAAACAACAATAAATGATTCAATCGATTCAAATTCTGATAACTTCGTCGACGCAATAAATTTATCATCAGACCAAAATTTTCATAATTCAGATCCTCAATCTCCGAAGCAAAGCAGCGAATAGATGTGTTCGGAGTGAGATCACTTATGCGATCGTAAAAATTTATATTTCCCCGAACACTACATGGCCTATGCAGCCCACATCGTGTCATAATCCACCGGCCACATATAAAGAAGTTGCAAAGATTCCGCTTATGGAAAAATGCAATAAAAAAGGAGCTCAAAGCTTATGAAACCAATCAAACGTGAGAGGTCACTACCTAAAGATCGTAAACCAATCAGTCATAAATGGGTTTTCAAAGTCAAAGATTCGTCAAGTGAAAATCCGGTACGCTATAAGGCTGGCTTGTGAGCTCAAGGCTTTTCATAGCAGGCTAGCATAGATTATAGTGAAATCTTCTTTCCCGTCATAGTCAGTGCGCATCCTACTAGCAATCGCAGCGAAAGAAAATTTAAAATCAATCCAATTCGATGTAAACACTTTATCTGAATTCCAATCTTAATGAAGTTACTTACATGCAGATCCCAGACAATTTGAATATAAAAGATAAAAATTCAATTCTAAAATTAAATAAAGCTATATATGACTTGAAACAATCAGGTCACTGTTGGAACGAGAAATTCAATTCAGTAGCATCAGTTTCTCGCAATGTGCTTCAGAGTGCGTGTACATAACAAATTACAATAATGACAAAGTATATTTAGCACTCTATGTCGACGACGGCATTATGTTCGCGCGACACACCGAAACATTGCATAAACTGACTTCCCTGCTTAAAAGCAATTTCAAAATCACAGTCAGTAATCCCAAATTGTTTGTCGGGATAGAAATGCAACGCCTCGACAATTGGCATATTTCTACATCAACGAAACATATTGATAAAATATTATAAAAATTTAATATGTCTGAAGTGAACTCCGTAACACTCCAATCGATCCGCATGCGTGCATAGAAAAACCGATCGGTACCAAAAAACCACAATATTCTATATCGCGAGGCATTCGGATCACTCCCATTTTTTCTATGATCTCCAGGCCTGATATCGCATTCGCGATCAGCATTGTAAGTCGATATCTCGACAATCATAGCGATACACACTGGGACGCCGTGAAACGCATCTTCCAATACATTAAAGGTACTAAAGATCATGCATTTTGTTTTCGAACAAAGGCAATAGTGAATTAACTGGTTTTTCCGACACGGACTATGTAGGCGATTGTACGCGACGGTCAACATTTTCATATTAAGCGAAAGATGCGTCACATGGTTATCTAAAAGACAAGTGTCCGTAAACCTAAATACAACTGAAGCGGAATTCATTAAAGCGAAGCGATCAAAAAAGCGATCTGGATCAGAAAATTGCTCTCAGACCTCAGACGACAATGCGCAGGGCCTACCGTTCTATACAACCAAAGCGTTATAAAATTATCAAGAAATGAATTTCATAAGTCGAAATACATTGATATATTTTCATATTATTCATATGCGAGAAAATTCAGAACAACGAAATAAACACCAAATATGTAAGATCTAATGAACAATATGCCGATGCACTAACAAAACCCCTGTTTTGAAATGTTTAATGCTCCGTCTCAAGCTTGACCGACGTCACGAAAACACTCAAGTAATGGGGGTGTTACGAGATAAAAATTTATACTTTCGCGCTATTATCTAGCGACAGACCAAGCTTTGATCTGTATTACCCTAATACTTATACATTACTAACAACATCTATGCATTGTATTTTTTTAAGTCCTTCTGTTGGCAACACTGATTTCGCGCACACACCATTCATCCCAGCCATCTTTTTTCGTGGCGTGCGTCACTTCAATTTATACTTTTGTTCACTAAATATATTCCTTTTTAAATTCTATTCGTCTCGTCTTTTGTGTCCGTGCTTCCAATAAAGTATCACATTTTGTACTTGTATACGTGACGTCTTCTGTCCGTCACAATATGTATACAAGGTATTCTAGAATAACCACCAAATTCATACGCAGCTAAAACAGATTAAACTAAGTCGAAAAGTCCTGTAGCATTTTACAATTTTCCCAATAATTAACGAGATATTAATCTTTAAAGATAGCCGAATACACACGTCTGCCCGGCATACTATTGCCAAGTGTACGTCTACCTATCACTTGGCACCTAGGACGCGGGAAGTGAGGATGGTCTGACAATATAGACTTATAAGATGGCATTCTTTCGAAAGAAGCTAAAGACTTGATAGAAAGAAAGAGAAATAGTCGCAGATCTATAATCCTCTTCTTTTCTAGTAATAAATTGGTTGGTCGCCGCAGCAAGCTGGGGAGTGGTCAAGAGCAATGAAGATAAACATTTGAGAGTCAATGGCCGAGAGTTGTAGTCTTATGCTTAAGCTGATTCGTCCCCACCGCTCATTGGAAAAGAAGAAACCAAGGAGCTGTCCTTCAATGTTATCTTCAGCTTCTCTCGTATGAACACTCCGTTTACCTCATAATGGCTGTGATCAAAGTCTCGCTACAAATGCTTTGACTAATTAGAAGAAAGAATTTTACAAACTGATCAATTAAAAAAATTCAAAATGTTTGCAGCATCACGTTGACCTCTATATCCTCTTATGCCTGGCAAGCGCGCTGCTCAAGTTTTGACGCTTTAAAGCTTACGGCGCGGGGAGCTTGCCAGATCATCCCCGTCTCAGAGGTAGGCATACACTTAGCACTAATAGGCCTTAAAAATTAATTAATATCTCGTTAACTATTGGAAAAAAATGAAATCATAGAGGACTTTTTGACTCAGTTTAGTTCGCTCTACATTCGCATGAAATATTTGGTGATTATTTGGGACACCCTGCGTGCGTACGTGCATGCGTGCGCGCGTGCGTGTGTGTGTATTCTAAATCGGATCAAAATTTTGTTGTTAGAAGTATTTCGTCCATGAATATATGAGTATTTTAGTGTAATATGAATATTTTAGTTCTTAAGGTAGTACTTGCGCGACAATATCATCTAAAAGTTTAAGTCACATCGCGGTATTTGGTGGCGATACCTCACTCCCATCAGAGAGAAAACTTTCGATTGTGCCTATCTAAGGCCGCACGCACACGTGAAAACAAAATGAATACAGATACGCAAACTAATATCGGTGCTGTCAAATGCTCACTAGCCCTCTATTTTTCACCACTTCCTTCAGTCGCCTCCATATGTCAAACAAAATTGAAAAATTGCGTTCTTTTTATAGCTCTATTTTCCTAATTAAACAATCAAAAATTATGATCTTTTTTTGCAATATCCATTTCCTCTATCATTTTTTATAATGGTCCTAAGATGGTATATGGATGCTATAATTAAAAATCTTAAAGCTGAAAATATAATAAGCACAGATAATAAGAATAAAGAAAATATAAATTCCAAATTATCAAATATAATATCGATATTATCCCAGAGCTCTGAGTGGACAGCTCGTTATTCCCTATTCCTATTGCCTGTGCCTTGAGCCATATGAAGTCTAATTTGAATTGCGTATATACATCATGTTAAAACTGCACATTTTAATTGCAGTTATCTCAAAAACTAGGTAGTCTATGTTTTATGTCTAATTGTACACAAACATAGAGAGCATTTCAATTTATGATGTTTTTGATTCGATCGAGTTTGCATCTGGGTTGGAAAATTTTGCTATTGGATGTATTACACGCTGTACCAATAGGAGAGCACAAAACATCATTAATTCAGCCAGATTAGCGCAAACTCGGAGAACTCTCTCAACGGAGAAAAAAATGTTTGAAAAAACGTTTTTTTTAAACATTTTTAAAAACGTTAAAAAAAACATTTTTTTTAATGTTTAAAATAATGAGAAAAGTCCTCTTTTTTCATTAAAAAAAAACATTTATTTAATACTAAAAAAACATTTTTTTTAATATTTCATGGAAATGTTTTTTTAATGTTTAAAAAAACGCTTTTTAAGATTTTTATCATTATAAAAATTTTATAATGATAAAAGTAACGTTTAAAGTAACAAGAAAAATCTTCTTTTTTTCATTGAAAAAAATGTTTATTCAAACGTGTAAATAACGTATTTTAATGTTAAAAATAGTATATTTTAACCTTAATAGTATATTTAACCTTAATAGTATATTTAACCTTAGACAATCAATTTTATTAATTAATAGTAATTTTTAATTATATTTTTATCTTTTTAGCTTACTTTTAGCAAGTTTTGAACTTGGGATCTCAGGGTTGAATCTCATACCTTATCCGTTATGCCACTTATAATTGTCGATGGACATTTTTATTATCCATGGCACTTAACACAATTATACTAAGTTAACTTTTTTATTAATTTAGAAAAAAGACGGCGTCACTAATAAACTATAGTTAAAATTGTTTGATGTAAAACGACATATCGTAAGATTGGACATCCGGCAACACCATAACCTTGAAATATTAGCGATTTTGTATCAGCATCATATATTTTTTTTTGTACGAAAATGTCGAGTTTTGAGCCGAATAAGCGTCATTTGCGGGAACTTTTGATTTACTTCTTTAATTTGAAGAAATCTGCAGCTCATAGATTGCTTGTAGAAGCATATGGTGATGCTGCCTTACGTGAGAGAAGTTGTCGTGAGTGGTTTCAAAAGTTTAAGAACGGTGAATTTGACATCGAAGACAAAGAACGTAGCCGAAAGTGTATAAAGACGCGAAATTAGAAGCATTATTGGATGAAAATTTGTGCCAAACGCAAAAAGAATTTGCACTTACATTAGGAGTGACTCAAACAATTTCATATCGTTTGAAATCATTGGGAATGATTTAAAAACAAGGGAATTGGATTCCATATGAACTGAAATCGAGAAACGTTGAACGCCGATTTTTCACATATGAAATGCTACTTGTCAGGCATAAACGAAAGGGTTTTTTGCATCGTATAGTCACTGGTGATGAAAAATGAATCCACTACGATAACCCAAAGAAAAAGAAATCATGGGGATCACCTAGCCATGCTTCAACATCGACAGCCAAGCCGAATATTCATGGAAAAAAAACTCATGTTGTGTATTTGGTGGGATCAGTTTGGTGTCGTGTATTATGAGTTGCTCAAACTGAACGAGACCATTACTGGAGTTCTTCTCTACCGAACACAATTGATGAGATTGAGCCGAGCACTCAAGGAAAAACGCGCTCACTATTACTCCAGGCAGACAAAATTATTCTCTTGCATGATAATGCTCGATCACATGTTGTAGCGCCGGTTAAAATCTACATAGAAACACTCAAATGTGAAGTTCTACTTCACCCGCCGTATTCTCCAGACATTACTCCTTCCGACTATCACTTGTTCCGATTGATGACGCATGGCCTGAGCAGCACTTCACATCATATGAAGATACCAAAAATTGTATCCATGATTGGATAGCCTCAAAAGATGAAGCATTCTTCCGACGCGGTATCCACATGCTACCAGAAAGATGGGAAAAAGTAGGCTAGCGATGGCTATTACTTTGAATAAAACATTATGTACCGTTCTTTCACAATAAATGTTTAATTTTTGATAAAAAACGGTGGAAACTTATTTACTCTCTATTAAAATAATAAAATTTTTTTAATCTTTATATTAAACGTCAAACGTTTAAAAAAATGTTTCCTTCGAAACATTATTTCAAACGAAAATTTAATATAAAATTAACACGTAATAAACGTTAAATACATTTAAAAATATTCTATTGAATCATTATTTCAAACAAAAAATTAATGTATAACGAACATTTAATAAACATTAAATAAACGTTAAAAAAGTCTTATTTTGAAAATGAATCATAAAACGTAAAATTCATTACGAATAAACGTTTAAAAAACATTTAATAAACATTAAATAAATGTTATTCTGAAAATGAATCGTCAAATGTAAAATTAATGAAAAATAAACGTTTAAAAAACGTTTAAAAAATATTTTCTCCCCATTGGGCAGTCGGAGAAAATATCATTACTTGTATTTAAAATTATAACATATTCGTAAAAAAATCATTTTACACAAGTACTATCTTAAACATCTATTGGTTATATTTAATCTATAGTCTATAACATATTCTTGCCTTTGGGTTAATCAAATTCCGATAGCATTGTCGGGAGAAATAAGGGATTCAAAAAGGCGGGGGAGATAGAATTCGATTATTCTTCAGTGGAAAATATTATTAAATTTATAATTAAATTTATAATTTCCTTATTTATCGCGCGCGCAGGGATCGTCACTAAATAACAAAAGAATTTTTAAACGTCAAGAATTATTTTTTAAGCTTATAGGTATTTTCTTCAAAAGTGTCAAAGGGCCAATTATCGCATTATCGGTTATTATGATCCATCGCGGATGCCAATATTTCGTGAACCTTACCGTTCACTTTATCGAGACGAGGAGTGCGCTTCTTATCCAGATGAAGTAAAGGCAAGATTCACGAAACGTTGACGTTAACAATGAATCACAACATGATGATGAATCTGCCCTTTGGCAACTCTGAAAAAATAAATAAATATTGTAAAGCTTAAAACTTATATTGTACTTTAACATGCTTTTAGTCAATTTTTAAACAATTTTTATGTTTACAAATCTGTATCTCTAATAAAATCGAATTATGTTCTTCAAAATTACGTACATTCAATAGGCTGTAGCTCGATAAAAAAATTTTTTCTCAAAAAGTTTAATATTTTTTACAAAAAACAATAGTTTTGTCTACAAAATATATAAATTTCTTTAGAAAAAAATTTTTATGGAGCTACAGATTGTTGAATGTATGTAATTTATAACAATTTTTTCGTTTTCACCGAATTTCAGTGATCTACAAAATTGTGCAATTTGGAGCGTTTTAAAAGTGTTCCTTATTTTTCGTTGAGTAGTGTACAATTCATATCAACATCAAATCAACATTAAATCGACAATGTTAGGTCTGAGAGCTTTATTTTATCAAATAAGTAAATTAAATTATCGAAAAAAGCGATCATTTAATATTAAAACAAATTCCGTAAATCGTTAGAAAATAATTTACTTTAATGTATTTTAATGAAAAACATATATCTATATTTTAGGAGTCGATACCGGGCTGGACCGATGCGGAAGTTGCGTCGTCGCGCCGTCCTGAAAAATGGCGATTGCAATGTGTTACAATCACGCATCTCTCGACGATCATTGCGTTTTCTTCAAGACATCTTCACAACTTTAGTGGATACACAGTGGCGTTGGACTCTGCTATGTTTTACCTTGAGCTTTCTTTTATCTTGGCTGGGTTTTGCAGTGATTTGGTGGCTAATAGCTTTCACTCACGGTGACTTCGAAGAGCATCATTTGCCGCCTTTTCAAGTAGAAAACAACTGGACACCATGCATTTACAATATTTTCAGCTTCACTAGTTGTTTCCTCTTTAGTATCGAAACTCAGCATACTATTGGATATGGCAGCCGCTCTACTACCGAAGAATGTCCTGAAGCTATATTTATTATGTGCCTTCAGAGTATAGCTGGTGTCATGATCCAAGCTTTCATGGTATGTTTGAAGAATGTTAAACTGTTACATATAAAACGTCGAATCATAAAAAGTTAAATTTAATTAAAGAATTAATTGCAGGTGGGCATCGTATTCGCTAAAATGACCAGGCCAAAACAACGTACCCAGACTTTGTTATTTTCGCGAAATGCTGTGATTTGTCAACGAGATGGTGAACTTTGCCTCATGTTTCGAGTGGGTGATATGAGGAAAAGTCACATAATTGGCGCGAGTATACGCGCACAAATGATTCGCAATAAAATAACCAAAGAGGGTGAAATTCTATTTCAACACCAGCATGAACTGGTGGTAGGTACTGATGGTGAAAATGGCGATCTATTTTTTATTTGGCCAGCTACTATCATTCATCGGATCAACGAATCTTCGCCCTTCTTCAATATGTCCGCCGAAGATATGTTAACTGAACGTTTCGAAATTGTTCTAATCTTAGAAGGTACTATCGAATCTACTGGACAAACTACTCAAGCAAGGTCTAGCTATCTTCCACAAGAGATTCTATGGGGCCATCGTTTCGATCCCATTGTAAGCTACTCAAAAGAACGACAAGGTTATGAGGTAGACTATTCACTGTTTAATAGTACCACTCAGGTTGACACTCCATTGTGCTCTGGCAGGGAGCTTGCAGAATTTTATAAGGCGCAGAATGATCTTCGTCATGGAACTGGTACGCAATTATGTGATCAATTTCTTACATAAATTGTACAGATAATTTTCTAAATCCTTGGTTTATTAAATGAATATGAAACTTAATATCCAAAGTAACAATTTATTTTAATTTTTTTGAAAACATTGATTTAAAAACTTACATATCTTACAATTGTAATTATTAAATTACTGCATATAAAATATTGCAAAATTAGTTTTATGAAAAATTTTATAAAGTTAAATATTAAATATGTTCATATAACCAATTAAAATTATTCATATGCGGAGGGCGGGGGACAAATGAGAGCAATATAAGAAAACGATGTGGAAATTAGTGTGCTATTAACAATATTAATTAATTAGTAAATTACATTCGAATTAAAATACAAATTGTCATCTTTTCAACGATATCTATAAATAAAAAGAACTATTATTCGTAGATCGCAGATAATAAAGATAGCTTGAAGTAAGCCGCACATAACAAACTCGACAGTATTAATTTAAACATAATTTATTAATTTGTTGCATTAATAATGCATTAATTTTTAAAAATGCATTAATTTTTAAAAATGCATTAATTAATAAAAATGCATCGTTTTCTTGTATTACTTTTATTTGTTCTTCCCCCCTTCTCCTTCAAATAATTTTTATTCATTATTGAATTTCAAGATCTCATTAATTTATTACTTGTAATTATTTATATTATAAATCAAGAATTAGAACTGCGATATAAGACAACAAATATTTTATTAATGAAATCTAGAGCAGATTTTTTGCAAGATATTAATATAAATCAAATTTTCTATTCTCGCAATATGAAATACTGATAACAAAACAATCTACATTATCTATTTACATTATAATCAATGAGCGCGTTCAGCAGCTCAATGAACACGCTGCTATGGGATAATCTAGAAGAATAAACCAATAGCAGCGAGTGCTCACAGATCCGCTCTGCAACAGTTGAGTCTGCTAAACACGACCAATACCTACCTGTGTTACAATTAATCATACTTAACAATCAATATTGCATTTATTTAATCTAAAACAATTTTTTTATGTACATTCAATAATTGATAATTGACGTTATAATGCAGTAGCAATTTATAATATTTTAAATGCATTGTTCATTTACACTATTTCTAGAGTTTAATATCAAAGAATTTGTATTTCCTTATAATAACCGAATTTAATTATTTTTAGACTTTAACAGAGTTATCTATAACATTTAAAAATTTTATATTATTGTATTACTCACAATATATGAATATGCAAAGCTTTTGTAGAATCCATTTATTACTAATATTTGGTAGAAGGACCTAAAACAGCAATTATTAAAAAAACTGACATTATTACATGTTATTAATTTCCTTACTTGGAAACTTCCAAACTTTGTAACTATTAAAAATTATTAATAATTGTGCTAATTGTTAACCGGTATGTTAACACTTAACTTGAACCAGATTTCTGGCACTCGATGGTTTCATGCAGTGAGCTATATACCATGATATAAAAACAAGGATATGCCTATATGCAAGTAATCACATGACAGTTGAGCGACCAATTGAGAATTGTTATCAAGTTACATCATCGTTGATTCGTGATAAATTCGAATATATTATTTTCCAGTATACTTACAGTGCTCCTTGCAATACACTTTAACAAATACAAAAGATATTAAACATAAAACAAATATTAAAAATAATAAACAAATTTTCGATGCAAGTATGTAATATAAGAAATTGTTACACTTTTTTTAATCATATATAATAATGAAAGAAATTATTTGTTAGAATCTGGTAATTATGTTCGAGTACTTAGTCATTCTTTTCAAATTATGTACCTACACATTGAATATAATCTATCAAAAAACGAATTTAATCTACATATAACTATAATTGTAACGAGCGTTTTTCATGTCAATTTTTATGGAACTGACAAGACTCTAGTCTCATAATTTAAGGTTGTCAATCGAATTGCAATATCTTTATTGAATAAAAAAAATAAAAAATAATTCAATGTTCAATTAAATAAATTAAAATAATCAGTTAAAGGACTCACAGCATGATATTCTTCGCTATTGTTATAAACTACTAAACATTATATTTAACTAATCAAAGTACAGACGTTTCGACCTTCTAACCGGTCATTTTCAATGTTACAAATACAGTCTACATTAAAACAATGACATACTAAAAATTCTAGAAAAGTCTAGCGCTTATAATATTAAAAATCTTAATCCTGAAGCAACAACATGTGCAATCCGAAAACCTTGATATGACTATAAAAAGTTATAGGATCTTGTCTTAAATCTATCATTCCAGAAATGAATCTCATCTTATTACAATGTATCAGTTAACAATTATAATTTTCCATTATTCGATAGCGAAAGTTGAGGAATGCACGGGCCAAGAAATCAATATAAATCTGAGAGTAGTAATAATGTTCATCCATTTGCGAGCTTATCAGTAATTCAATACAATATCGAGTAATTACATGTTACCTTAATTAAAATGAAGTACAGTAAATACAAAGTTGTTAATAAAGAACACTATTAATTTGATAAAAGAAACTTACAGACATGAATCGGCAAGTTAATAATATTAGATTAATTTAAATTTTCAAATCAAATAAATAAGTAAGTAGTATGATCACCGGAAATACGCAGATCGAAGATGCAAGCGAGCATAACATCACTATCATTAATCACTATCATTAATCCTTATAAAATACATATAATATCTTGAATCAAGGTTAAATGCACATGATATAATTTCAGAAATAAAATACAGAGTATATAGATAACTCAGAGCTGAAATTGAAACATTATCAAATAAATGTCTCAGAGGAATAATTGATTTTTATGAAATTTCTTAATGCTTTCAAGAAATGGAAGGAATAAGAATTTCTCTTATTCAAGCACGGCATTTGATATTAAACAAGTATCAAGTTATCATAATAACAAAGAAAATGGACTTTAATGTATTTAATGTATTTATTAATCTTAGTCAGTCTCTGAGATGTAAACCAAGTAATCGCTAGCATGAGTGAGTCGAAGCCAAACGAGCAATATCTCAGTATGCAAAGAAGGATGATGAACTTTCTCAAGTTTAGTTATATCTTTTAGTTTCGGACTTGATCATGTAAAGTGATATACAGGCCAACTCAATCTCAATGTAATGCAAGGGATATGGTAGTAATGTAATGCAAGAATATCCAATCTCATCCAATGTAATCGTTATTCCAAGAATAGTGATGCAACTTATATGTTTCCGTCCAGAACAATCGTATTGGCCAAGCCGGTAGCAATTGCAAGGAAAGCGTATAGTCCCGTGTGTCATAAAGGCCACAGAGGTGATTCGGAAATTACCAAGATCTCGAATTGGAATTCATCAAATAGATAATCCAAGACCAATCGACATTAACTCAAATCGAGGGATGCAATAAGTCTCGTCGGACTACAAACTTAGGCAATGATCGATATTCGATGCAACTCTCCAAGATGACTATTCACGTCATCATCGCAACTTTCCGAAAATGATGATTCACAAGATTATCGTAACATTCTAAAATGACGAATGACGTTATCGTCGTAACTTTCCAAGAATGACGATTAACGAATAAATCAGTATTATACGCGGTTGAAGTTGACATGTGCATGATCGGCCATTGCAACGAATGATAAGCA
Source organism: Atta colombica (assembly GCF_001594045.1). Classification (NCBI taxonomy): domain Eukaryota; kingdom Metazoa; phylum Arthropoda; class Insecta; order Hymenoptera; family Formicidae; genus Atta; species Atta colombica. Next base: position 785,128 of record NW_017259560.1, read on the forward strand.
CAAGCAAAACAGAAACGACGACCAAGAAAAGGAAAAATGGCTTCCGACAGATGGCCGCGTTCACAGCGCTATTCATGAGTCAATTGTAGATCCACATAGTTACACGGCGTTCCTCACTAGCGCGCATACGCGGGAGTTTTGATTCAAAATGCAAACTTGCAACAGCTATCGTATAAGATTATTGAATCTCTTCTTAAAAGCTTACATATAAATTGTGACATGATAACGTGATATTGTTGTGTTATTACCAACGAATGTGATAATAATTAGCGCATAAGCATGTATGCAGTCTTAATACTGCTTGCTGTACATACTGTTATGTGCTGTAATTATAGATACATTTAAAGTTTTGTTTTTATTCCAGTTTTTTTTAAATCAATGTCTCAGAGACTAACCTCAATAAAAGTGTTGTTATACTTTAATGCTTAAGGGTTAAAATATTAAATAAGAAATAGACAAAAATGTATTTAATGAATATTTTTTATTACTTAGCTAGCTCTCTAAGTTATGAAAAATGTATCATTTTTTCAAAAGTATTTTTTTCCCATAATTTATTTTAAACCAAGAATAAAAAATTTTTATACATTTTGAAATTTGATTAATTATTATTTTATTATTGGGAGTACAAATTATTCGGTCCGTTTCTTTGTGCATTTAGTTCAAAACAAAATAAATGAACAGATCAATTAAAGTATTGTCCATCGCTGCCTATTACTTTTTCCCATCTCTCAGGATTTTCCATCTCGAAAAAATGACTTGTCTTTGGAGGCGATCCAATTTTGGAGCCAATTTTCGATTTCTGCAAAAGAAGTGAACCGATGACTTGCTGCATCCTTCGGAACAACCAATAATCAGAAGGAGCAATGTCCGGAGAATATGGCGGGTGCGGTAAAACATCCCATTTGAGCGTTACAAATATTTTTTTACGATTTTAGCGACATGAGGAAGTCATGAAGAAGAATACTTTATCATGTCTTTGCTATTCCGGCCGTTTTTCTCGCACGACTCAAACGAATCAATTGTAACCGATACTGATCGCCCGTAATGGAATTGCCAGGTTTCAGCAGCTCATAGTAAACAAGACCCTTTTGGTCCCACCAGATACAGAGCATGATCTTCGAATCATGTTCAGCCGTGATGTTGATGTTGAGATCGATGGCAACGATTGACCGGGCTTAGCGTAATATTTTTTCTTCTTGGGATTATCGTAGAATATCCACATCTCATTTCCAGTCACAATCCGATGCAAAAAACCTTTTCTCTGTCTTTGAATCAGCTGTTCGCAAGTAAAAAATCGCCTTTCAACGTCTCTTGGTTTCAATTCATAAGGCATCCAATTTCCTTATTTTTTAATCATTCCCATGGTTCTCAATCGTACAGAAATGGCTTGTTGAGTTACCTCCAATGATTCTGCAAGCTCCTCTTGCATTTGACTCTGATCTTTTTCGAGTAATGCTTCTAATTCTTTGTCTTCGAATTTTTTTGGCTGTTTAGAGCGAGGCTCGTCTTCAACGCTGAAATCTCTATCCTTGAAACGTCGAAACCATTCTCTACATGATTTCAGTTGTCACTATAAACTTCGACAAGCATTCGATAGGCTTCAGCCGTACTTTTCTTCCAATTAAAGCAGAAAATCAAAAATGCTCCCGCAAATGCTGCTTGGTTAACACAAAATTCGAACACAGTAAAAATCAAGATTTTTATATGAAACTCAAAACGATATAAACTGAATATTATTAACAGATGTTTAATCTTTCTCTCGTCAAAATCAGCTGTCACTATTCACAACAGCTGGAGCAATCTTTAGGGAAACGGACCGAATTAATTTGTACTCCCAATATATATACTATTTTATATAATTAATATATTATTAATAATTATTTAGTTATATTAGTAAATAAACCAAGGAAACAGCATTCATTATTTTCTTATACTGTTTGCGTTAGTAATATCAAAAAATACAATTAGAGGAAGAAGCAATGTTTTGCACACACATCTCGAAAATTCTACCATAAATTTCTCATTGCTAATACAAATTTCACACATTTAATGCAAACTGCTTCATCTTTTGGAAATGAAAAATATTTCACCGGAAGATTATTCATTATCCGATAATAATTTATACAGCCTTTTATTGCACATTTTATTTTAATTTGTGATCTGCACAAAATATAATCTTTATAAACAGGTACTCACAGCCGTGATTTGCGACTATGGCTGTAGATGACCGCCACCCGACCGCGAGCAAGATGGAGAGACATAACAACAATTGTGAGTACCCACCGGCGGGACGCCCAAGCTGATCGGGGAGAATTGGACAGACAGACTCATCGATATATAGCGCGACACTGCTCCCACGGCGGCCTGTGGATCTGTCCAAGCGAACGAATACGTAGTTATCAATGTCGACGGATCCAGAGTCGATCGAATTTTGCAATCAAGTCTCCCCGACGGCCGAAACATCCAAACGGTGGAAGGCGATAACGTCTCTGACCAACGCAACATATGTTACAAACGATCCAATATTAATGTGCACAAAACGCAGGCAAATCTGACATTGCAAGAAGCACCTGTCCTCGAACTCGAAAATTGAGACGGATCTGCAGGGAGTGCACGCAGAGCCACCTCTGCCGGATGCAAACGGCGGGGACAGGGGAGTGGGATAAGAGGGAGGAGCGGACGGGAATGAAACGAACTTGAGGATGGAGAGAACTGAATCCGAGGAAGTGTAACGCTGATATAACTTGTTAACATCATGTATCCTCTCTGTTTTCTATATCTGTGCAATGGGTTACTACCGAACGAATATACTCTCTAAATCATGATCAATTCTGAAACAGTTTGGGTTCGTATAATATAGATTGTGTTCGCTTTGACGCTTACAGCACGAGGATTATTTGTCTTTGTTCAATATTTAATAAATAATAAGAATAAAACAACATTTAAAGCGTTGTTAGCGACAAAACGAAGCATCACTTTCTGACTTGCATTTTATAGAGTTGCCTATCCTTTGCGGCATGTACAACTGTGATGGTGTGCCTGGGCGATTTCAATATCGACATACTCGGTTAAATTGATTATAACGCCAAATTGTTACTCGTTTCTCTTAAGCAATTGATGCTCCAATTTGCTTAACATGTAATTCGGCAATCACCTTGGATCTTATTTTTGTCTCGTCGAGCATTAATGTAGTTGAGTGCGGAGTCAGCAATGCGACCAGTGTAAGTAACCATCTTACTATCCATGCGACGCCGACTATTCCGTTCCGACCACGTTCTGGTCGTATATCTTTCTTGCGTAACATTCATGCAATCAGGCCTGAGGATCGAGTATGAGCTGGGCCTAAGTAGACTGGTCCTCTTTATATGCGGCGTCGCATGTTGATGAGATGATCTTTCATTTTACTGCCTCTCTTACTACAATTTTTGACCGACTCGACCCAATTATTAGGCACGTTTCTCTCCCCATGTGAATGGTGCAGTCCGTCAGCTCATTGAGCTGAAGAGACGTGCCTTCTTAGATAAGGCGATCTCAGTTTTCTGCGGATTGGTAGCGCTACAAGAGTTTGCGAAACGAATATTGCTGTTCGTTGTGAGAAAAAGTCCTTCCTCTCTACCTCCTCCTCCAATTCTGAAGAAATCTCCGTGCCCTTGGCGCACAATTCTCCTCTGCTTCTATACCTCTGCATGTTAGAAATCCTTCCCTCCTGAATAATCATTTTTTTACCTTCTTCTTATTTTATCTTCTTATTTCTCTAATTCTTTTATTCATCTTCTTTCTTCCTCTCCTCATGTTTCCTCGATCTTCAACTTTGCTCCAATCACTCCCAGTGATTTGTACAATATTTTTAAGCGTATTTGCCTGACTTCCTCTGGATTTCTCCGGTCGCTCCTTCCTTAATGTTTTGATCTCCTTCTCTATATGTCAAATTTCTCCTTTTCTCGTAGTATCTTTCCCTCTTCCTGGAAACATTCAATTGTTCTTCCCCTTTCTAAAACTAATAATTCCTCTTCTCCTTTATCTTTTCGCCCTATCTCGCTTCCCCCTTTTCTCTCAAAGCTGCTTGAGTGTATCTTTTCACAACTTGCCCACTCACTAATGCCCTTTATCTCAAATTTTAATATCCTTTCCTCTTGTCAGTCTGATTTTCGTCGATCTCACAGCATGGCGACGGAAATGCTTTACATCTCTGACGTGCTTCGTAATTTTGACAAGTCGCCTTATTTCCATCGTTGCGCTGGACTTCACAAAAGCTTTCGATACCATCAATCATGACCTACAATACTTTTAGTCAAACTCAAGTTATGCGGTCTTTCTCATCTTGCTTTCTCGCTAATTTGCTCATTCCTTACAAATCACACGCAGCAAATCCTCATATATAATCCTTTTTCTCTTTTCTCTTCTACTCGTGCCTTCTCTCTGGTGTACCCCAGAGTTCCATTCTTGGAGGCTTACTCTTTAATATTTTTATTTATTTAATATTTTTAATATTTTCTCTGATTTGTTTCCTGTCCTCTTCATGTGCAGATGACGTAATTCTTCTCAAATCCTTTCACCCATTTGAGCTTTAGCAAGCTGTTGTTCTGCTTTGAATACAAACTTAAAATCTATTGCTTATCCACGAATAATGCATATAAATCTTTTTAAATCATCCTGATTGTTGGTTCCTCAACATTGTCCCGTCTTCAGTCCTTCGTCATTTCTCTTAATTCTATTCCACATCCTCACTTCTCCTCTATTAAGATTCTTGGTGTCCATGTTGACTTCTCTTCATAGTCATTCGAGTCACATGGCCGTCAAGTATCATGCTCTTATGCTCGTTTATATCTTCTTTATTCCCTTTGCCACATTCTTTTCTGCTCTCAAAAACTCCTCACTTCTTAATTATTTGTTATTTCTCTATTTGATTATGCTGACGTCGTCTACGTTTCAGTTCTTAACCAACATCTGCTAAATCATGTACAATGTATCCAAAATTCTTGTCTCCGCTTCTCCTATTGCGTAACTATTCCTAATCCTATTCCGTAAATACAACCATATATCTCCGTATTAGCAGAACTAATCTGGTTTAAAATTTGGCAACGTATTCTTCTGTGCTGTCTTGTGTATTTTCTCTCCTTCGCTCCTTTATCGACATTTCCTTCAGATGAACTCTGAACATTATTCCTCTTTTAACTCTTTTATCACCAAATACCAAGATTATATATCCTTCTATATATATATATATA
>NW_017259560.1:790455-790662 GCF_001594045.1 Atta colombica
TCTCTGTCAAATATTTTAATTCCCTTCCTGATTCAATAAAATTTCTCTCTGTCCTCCTTTCGTTCCGCTATCTTGCATTTCATCGCATCACTCACAGTATTTTATTTACAAGACTGATATAATTGGTGTATTTGCGAGTGTATGCGTGCGTGTGCGTGTGCGTGTGCGTGTGTGTGTGTGTGTGTGTGTGTGTGTGTGTGTGCGTCT
>NW_017259560.1:790730-795822 GCF_001594045.1 Atta colombica
GCGTGTGTGTGTGTGTGTGTGTGTGTGTGTGTATGAGTTTAGCTATTTATCTCTTCTTGCATTGTCTTCCGATTTTGTTACTGGTAGACTTTATAACAGCAATTTTGTTGATGCCTAACCATTTGCAAGTTACTATTGTTTATTGTGTTTATGTTAACTATATTATGTCTGTGTATTATATTTTATTTGTCCTATTTTGTTAATATATAATCTTTTTCATATCATTTAATATATAATCTTTGCAATAAATTAAATTACATGGAATTAAATTAAATTAAATTAAATTAAATTTTGTTATACAACATACTTTACTATTCCTCTTTACTATTCCTCTTTACTATTCCTCATGTATCATGAACCACTAAGTCTTTTGCATGTCCTACAGTAATCATTTTATGTAGATTATGATAGCGCTATTTAACACAGTCACAAACCGATTCAACTCACAATAATTTCAATAATATCAATAATAAGAAACTGAAAACATAACACAATACTAATATAACATAAAGACATGTAACAGAGTAGTTGCGAGAAAATTACTCCTACTCCTTCTATTTTTTCTGACTTCTGCGGCGTATTTGCCGGAGTTACTCTATATTTAAATCAACGTTAGCAATGAGGATTTAATATTATCGAGATGTGTGTGCAAAAAATTGCTTCTTCCCGTAATTGTATTTTGTGATATTAATGCAAACAATATATTATAAGAAAATTATGAATGCTGTTCTTTGGTTTCTTTACTAATTAACTAAATAATACGAATGTAACAATACTTTTACTGAGATCCTTGAGATATTGATTTAAAAAAAAACTGAAATAAAAACAGCAATTTTATAAATCTATGTTTTATTAATCAAACCGATATAGCATAAAGCGTACAGATACAGATACAGCATTTTTTCTTTCACGTAGTCTTACGGACCAACCATGCTTGAAGATTAAATAAATTTCTGGAATATATTAAATATATATTTTTATTTTTAGTATTTCTTTTTATATTATAATTTTTTTGTATTTATAATATTATTTTTTAATATTTCTTTTGCGTTTAATATCTTTTGTATTAAAATGTATTGCAAGGAACACTGTAAGTATACTGATAAATAATACATTCGAATTTATCATGAAACGATGATATAACTTGATAACAATTCTTTGATAACTGTCACGTGATTACACCCTGTACATAGATATATTCTTATCTTTATATCATAGAATTAATCAAAATCACTCGAGGTAGTTGTTGATGTAACTTGTTGACGGTCATGTGTTTACCCATGATGAAATGTCAATCTCTTCCACCATAGTTCACCCTCTTTGTTTTCTATCTATGCAACCACCCATCGACATCTAGACTGGACGAAATATGCGGCGAAATATCTTGATCTTGCAGACCTAAAAAGAGAAAGATAAATATTTGGGCACGGAACTCTCTTTTTACTATTGTCCTATTGATCGAACTCTCTATTATTGTCCTATTGGTCGTTACTACCCAAACATCGTTCTATCTCTTTCTAGATCTGTTAAGATAGTTTCGATGCTCTGTCCAGTACTACAACATGTTGATGTTACCACTGGATAGGAAGCATATCCTTGTCTTTATATCATGGGCACCCCACTTCACTAATGGAAGCGAACTAAGTTTACTAGCGCGGATTTCGGACAAGGAGTTCAGATGAAACTATCGAAAACCTATTGAGTGCCAGGGACCTAATTTGAATGAATCCTACGCATATTCTAGCTTGTTGCTAAGGCCTGAATATCGATTATATAAATTTTCACGAAACTTTCATTTTTACATTTTTTTGTATGTACCAATCTCGTGAAAAGTTTCACTTTCAAACGATATCAAACTTAATGATTATATAAGAAAATTATGAACAAGTGAAATCAGTAAGAAAGTTACGAAAAAGTGAGATAATAAAGCGAATTTACATCGTTCCTCTTAAATTTACGAAAATTTGACAAGAGCTCACGGGTGTATGTACATACGTATTTTGATAGGAAATCATATTGTGCTCATTATTTGTTGTTTCTTATACATAGTATAATCGAAAATAACAATAAATGTAACTCAAAAACAAAAGGAAATGCTGTAGACATAATATCAAAAAATTTGGATATTGTGCGAGAAAGAATATCGCAAAATTCTCAGAGTCGTGGAACGACTGGTAAAAACATGTTATTTCATTGTTCTTGATCTTGATTGTATGTAGTAAAAAACCTATTGAATGCCAGGGACCTAATTTGAATGAATTCTACGCAAATTCCAGCTTGTTGCTAAGGGCTGGATATCGATTAAATTTATGGTATGTATTTAAAACTCGTAAAAAAATGGAGAACATAGCAAATCCTAAATTGTTCTGAACTGGGGCCGGATAAATCTTCATCTGAATAGAAAAAGATTATTTTTTAATCTGTTTCATAAATCTCTATTTTTTTATTATAATTCTTATTTTTAAATTTTTAAATTTGTGATTTTTATGTATTTCATATTTTTATCTTTTATTCATATATTTAATTTAACATCACGCAAACGTTTTCTTAATATGCGAAGTTTTCGCCTGCATGCTTTCCTCTTTGTTCGCACCATTTATGGCGAAACCACGCAATTCATTTCAAATATGGTATATATTTCAAATAGATATTCAAATATATTTGATATTTGTAAAAGCGAGAGAGTTCTAGTGCAGTCTAATGCAGGAACAGAAAACAGATCGAAACATCGAAATCAAACTAATTTATATCAATTTAAAAAATAATTAGAATTTCACATTTTAGGCATTTCGCTACTTGAAAAATTTCTCGAACTCTTCTACATTTTATAACAGCCAAAAGTTAATCGCTTATTCATTACATTTATGTGAATTTTTTCACTTTTTGTGTATTCATTCCTAGGAGAAACTTTACATAATCGATGGTTTACAATCAGTCGAGAGACGTTGTCGTATGTTGCATGCATGCGCATAACCTTCATTTTTCGTGTCGATTGCTGGGCGTCGTTTGGATTGGTCAGGTCCCATCTTTTACGACTAACGATATCTGACAAGTCAATTTGATTGTAAACGAGCCCTAATTCTAACATTTATGGCGAATTCGACACACATACATTGACTCTGCTCTAATGCTGCTCTAACAATGCAAGTGTAAAATCACTTTGGTGCTATATTGAATTGCACTGTCAGAAAACAGTACAACATTTCTTGAACTCATTCAGTTCATTCGGTTGGTTCAAATTAATATCCATATAAATTTAGCACTATATTAGATCAGTTTTCATTTGTCGAATACGACAATCTTAATGCACTGCACTTAATGATACAGCTTAAAACATATACTCTTAAAAAGTTGAAGAAAAACAATTTAAAAAATTACATTTCACCTCTCATGCGTATCGGTCTGGAACATTACTGACTAGGCGCATTCTATCTCGACCCTTGTCAATTTTCTCGGTTTTCTATCTTCATCCTTGTTAATCTTCGGCTTCAGTCAAGTATGCAGTCAGTGTATGCACAAAGATTATAGACTCATGCTACTTCTAATGATATATATAGCAGGGAACACAGACTCTTGCATAACGCATAATATGTAATGCATATGAAAATATACCAATCAAAATCCTTTGTTTCCTTCTTTTCTATGAAATAAAGAACTCTGATTGGTTGAATTTCTTATGTGTTATGCATTATGTAAGAGTTTGCGTTCCCTGCTTATGTTCTAAGATATAATGCGCACAAGCCGAATGCGTGGCGCTTAAAAGTTTGTACTCAGTGCACACTAGTCCAATCTGCCGAATTTGCTATTAGTTTTACATATTACTCATTAGTGTCTTTGTCTAATTATCTGGTGCTGGTTATATTACAGATGGAAGTCTAAAGAAAATCTCTAGCGAGCCGAAGAATGTTCCAATTGTGCTCAATATGCTCCCTCAAGCAGATAGCACAGGTTTTCTCATCCATCAAGATCGCTCTTCTCAGAAACCGTCCAAACTGCATATTGACATTCCATCTATCGATGATGGTCCTGGAGTATAACTTATGTCGGCCAGAAAAAATTAAAATAAAATAAGAAAAAAGAGAAATAGAAATAGAATCACAAAAGAAGAGAATGATATAGAAACAACACATATGCACGCGTATTCCTCATCATACAAAAATTTGAATAATCCTTTTTCTTGTTTCATAAAGAGTAAGTTGTGTATTTATGTTATAGATTATATAACTAGAGAAGATTAATTACATATAAATAAATCAATTAAAACGATCTTGATAATACGTGTATTTGAAAAATTTAAGTTTTAAAATAAGAACTGTAATTCTTAGTATCACAATTTATTAAACATTGGCATATATTATGCTGATTCTACAATGAGTCAATAATTCTAAGTCTTATTGGTGAAGTTAATCTACTGAAATATAATAACTACTAGAACAAGCATAGTTCTGCTATTTTTATTAAGAATAATCCGAGAGAGAGTTTCAAATGGTATCTTCCTTTTCTAACCTATAGATAGATATAATTGCGCATGTGCGGATAATGATATTAATTTTTCGGTGCGCGAAATTTTAAAATTAATGTTTCGTTATCAATGTTAACGTCATTATCGCATTTACTATCAATCATTGTATTAACCCTTATGAAAAACATTCTCAATTTTGAGTTGCATTAAATACTCAAAAAGAACGCTCAAATTTGGATTAAACACCATTTAAAACTGTTCAAATTTTTGTGTGATTTCGGACCGTCAACTTGAAAGTTACACTCAATTGAAAGTTAATGCTCAAAGCAAACCATCTTTATTTTATAAAATTAATTAATTCTGTTTTATTGCTAAAATAACATTATTAATCTGTATCATATTTTGAAATATATATGACAAAATTAAATTGAAAAAAAAAACGCTTTCGTAGCTCCCTCATTTAGAGAATAATAAGAATTAATTTCCTTATTTTTCTAAGCGATTACCTATTCAATCTTATACTTCATCCAAAGATGACCTTGCAAGCGTACGGAATTGCTATTTCGATGATCCAAGAACATTGAATGTTAATGTGGATATATAATTATAACATACACACATATATATATA
>NW_017259560.1:795917-808798 GCF_001594045.1 Atta colombica
CAGCACTTCCGGTCTTATGAAGAAGTAAAAAATTGGATCGATTCGTGGATAGCCTCAAAAGATGACCAGTTTTTTCGACGCGGGATTCGTACGCTACCCGAAAGATGGAAGAAAGTAGTGGCCAGCGATGGACAATACTTTGAATCATAAATGTATAACCAGTTTTTTACAATAAAGCCTCGAATTTCAGAAAAAAACGGCGGAAACAAAGTTGTACACCTAATAATTTAGCAGAAACGCCGCTGTCTCATATTAGACGCCTATCTTATAATATGGTAGAGGGCTTTTAATAATTTCATCTAGAGGCCATGCCGATGATTGTTTAACCGAGATTCAATTTATTTCTCTTTTCAATTCTAAAATTGAAAAAAGACAATGAATAAAGACAATGAACCTCGGTTAAGAATTAACCGTGAGTTGTGGACTGGGCCTAAATGTCATATACAAGTGTTGAGAGTAAATCGATTAGAGTAAAGCGATTGAATATAATTATCAAATTTGATGTATAGTTTCTATAAGCGCAAATTCCTAGAATGTTATATGGACATTATTTAAAAAAATAAAATAAAATAATGTTATTATTATAATAATATAATATTTCAAAAATATCATATATTTTTTAATATTACAAGAATATTCTTTATAGAATACTCTTTATAGAAATATGTCCACTTAGATAATACTCTAAATATTATATGTATATCTTAATATCTCTGAAATATTAAAATATTTATAAATATTAATTATTTTTAATTTAATGCAATTTGATTTCACAACCCAGTAGCAAAAAGTTCTTCTATGTTCATCAGTCTATGTTGCATTTTGTGCTAAAAAAAACATTTCGACGTGATTTTATATATATATTTATATACTGCGCGTCAAAATCATTTTCAGTCTTTAACATATACTTATACTGAACATGTAGCAGTTTTACAAATTACAGTAAATGTAGTATTATAATTTATTATAATACTTTTTAATGTTTATACAATATTATGGTATAATAACGTTAAATAACGTTACTTTTAATAATTATATAATATTATCAGGAATGAATATACATTATATATAACCTTCTATTAATATTTCAAGAATATTATTTAATATTAGGACAATATCATATAATTTCAGTAAAATATTCTTAGAACGTTATATTTAATATTCTAAGAATATGCCTAAAATAATTGGGTCCAGAAAAAATTTTTTTCGTATTTTTTAATTCAAAATTGTATATACAATATCTTCGTAAAAATTTAAATTTAAATTTAGAAAAAAGATTTTAAAGCTTCTCTACTTTCGAAAGGTTACTATATTTTTTGAGTTTCTGAATTTGGTAATTTTTACATTTAAAAAACTACGAAAAAGATGAAAAATTTTCTTTCACTTTAAAGGTCCCCCACGTGTCCAAAAAAATTTGCGAAAATTTTCGATTACCTATTATGAAAGCTTAAACCTTTCTTTACATTTCATTTTTTTTTTAATTTCCTATGATTTTTTGTTATTAAGTTCGCGAATTAAGTAAAGGAACATTCTAACTTTGATTGCTCATGATTCCAATAAAAATCATCATACCGCAATTTAAAAAACAAATTCTTAAAGCTGAAACTTTACTCTAACGAATGATATGATTGTAACGAAAATTTTGCAATAAATGAAAAACTTTTGCAAAAAAATTTTTTTTAATAATTTTTTTCGAAGAAATTTTTTCCCCGACCTAATTATTAATATTAAATTTAATATTAAATAATATTATGCGCTTATAAGAATATGGTATGGTATATATAAGATATATATATAAGAGTATGGTGTATGCACTAAACTACTTATAAACGCATAATATTATTTGATATTAAGTAAGTTTTAGACATATTCTTAAAATATTAAATGTAATATTTTAAGAATATTGTACTAAAACTATATAATATTAAGTAATATTCTTGAAATATTAATGAACTATTATATGTCCATTCCTGATAATATTGCATGATTATTAAAAGTAATATTATTTAATGGTACTGTAATATTGTATAAACATTAAAAAGTATTATAACAAAATTTACTTTAATTTGTAAAACTGTTACAATTGTTTAGTATAAGTATACATTTAAAGAACTGAAAATAATTTTGGCGCGCAATTGTAGAACCGGATACTTAAAATCATGCGAAAACGTTTTTTCAGCATAAGATGCAACATAAACTGGTACAAACTTTTCGTTACTGGATAGTGAATTCAAATTGCACTAAATTAAGAATAATTAATATTTATAAATATTTTAATAATATTTCAGAGATATTAAGATATAATACCTAGGATATTATATAAATGGATATATAACCTCTAGAATACTCTCATAAAATTAAAAAATATTATGTGGTATTTTCGAAATATTATAATAACTTATTTTAATTTTTTAATAATAATCATATAACATTCTAGGAATATTTTGCTTATAGGGTATTTACCGGATTTGGTGATCCATCAACCAACTGATACCCAACATTTATGATCAACACTCAAACGATATTCAATATTGAATATCTACATCAAGGCAACACCGAATATTCATGATCACATTCAACTGACACTCAACTGACACTCAACAATGATGCTCAAATTTCAACTGACACCAATGTTCAACTTTGGTCAAATTTGAGTGTTAACCCAAAATTGAAGGTTTACTAATACATCTTATTGTCGAATTAAAAAATTACTTAGTCACTCGTGCAATATCCTATATATATGTATATATTTTTATATTATAATAAATTGTATTTATACCATTAAAGATCGACAGAAGTGACAAGTCAACTAATTTACACTTCATTTGTGATGCAGCTACATATCTCCACTGTATCAGACTTTACCATATTGACGACTGCGAGTAGAAGAGTAACAAGTTTCATTTATCTTATGAAAAATAGTATATTACATGCTTCCGCGAAAAGAAGCATTTCAATTTAATTGATAAATATTATCACGTTTCGCTACTAAAACTAATACGTTTCAGCGCTTAGTTGCGAAAGTAATATATTTCGCTTTATACCGTGAAAACTAATATGTTTGAACGTTTTATTACGAAGAGTAGCACGTTTTCCTTTAAAATTATAAATTAACACGTTTGAAAAATAATTAACTGCTAATTCGTTTGCTAATGAATTCATTGATTCGTTTGTTCTTTTTTTCTTTTATCCATTCATACATTCGCTCATAGTTCCGTTTGTTCATTCATTGAATTTCATCTTTATAATCTTATGGATTCACAAATTTTAATTTTTTATTTTCCGTACGTATGTTAGCTTAACATTGTAAAAATGGACTAAAAATAAAATTATAATAAAAATTAAATTATAATAAAAATTAAATTATAATAAAAACTAAAAAACAATGAAGTATTCATTTTACTATTTGGAATCAAAAATAAAATCACTAGTATGATTTTTACTTCTAATCTTTGACAGTCATCGAAATTCTCGAAGGATAGTCCACAACCTTATTATTTTTCGCGGTATAAAGTGAAACAGACTACTTTTCGTAGTCAAACTATCAAATATATTAGTTTTCGCGATATAAAATGAAATATGTTACTTTTCGCGGCTAAAGCCGTTAAACGTTGGAACGTATTAAGTCTGTTCTACAATGTGTTTTTTGTTTCCAATTTCTTGCTTTTTGTTACTTTTTATCTTGTCTTTTTGCTTCTTTTTTGTTTTATATCGCCTGAAATAAGAGTTAACAAATTTCGAAACAAGAAATACGTAGAAAGAAATACAATTGTCGATAAAACGGTTGCAAAGGAATTAAAAGCAAAAGAAAAAACAAAACAGGAAACAAGAGCACATTATAGAATAGATTTTAGTTTTCGTGATATAAAAAGAAATAAAATATACTACTTTTCGTCACAAAACGCTCAAACATATTATTCGTGATATAAAATGAAATGTGCTACTTTTCGAAACTTAAATGTATTGATTTTCGCGGAAACATGACGTTCTTCGATGCAACGACATAATCATAAGTGGAATTTTTTGTAGGACAATGAAACATATTACTCTTCGTAGTAGGCGTCGATATATTGTTTCGCAAAAGAAATATTTTGCCATGAAACTCGTTTTAATCCGGGAAATGATAACACAAAAATCTTCATTTGTTACCGCTTGAAACCGTCATTAATTCATCATTTATTAGGTAAACATGAAGGAAATGCAAGTATGGCAGACCTTCTTTTAAAATTAATGACGTATGAAGTTATAAACAATTTTTTGCTTTCTTCCTAATATGTTACCTGCTAACGTTTGTTTTTAGTGTTAATACTTGTAATAATGACGTAAACTGGTAATAGTTTACATCATTATTACATCAAAAAAACCAAGGTGCTACACCATTTCTGTGGATCGAAAAGACCACCAAACTAAGCTAAAGTGATAAATTTTTTAGTTAAAAAAAATGATTTGTTACCGGCTGTTTTTTTGTGCATTATCTATTTTCATTACGAAACATACACAAATGCATATGCCATATTATTTGAATGGGCCAAAAGGGTCCCTATGTTCGTTCTAACGTGTCGAATTTTAAACTAAAATGTCACGATTTATTATTGTACTAATAAAACGAAGTCCATACGATCCAATTCTAAAATTGGAAAGAGACAATGAATAAGTTGAATTTCGATTAAGAATCAATTGTGGAACTGGGCCTAATAAAATTTGTTGTCTAAGGTTTAAAAACTTGATTAAAAAAAGTAAATAAAAAAAAAGATTTTACACTGTTATTTTTTTTAATTTTATTCAAATAATTTTAACATTAAAAAATGATTTCTTAACATTAAAGAAATGTTTCTTCAAACATTATAATAAATGTTTTTTTAATTAAAAAAGGGTTTTTTAATTAACCCATTATTTTTTAAAATATTTTTTTATATATTTTTTAAATATTTTTAAAAACATTTTTAAAAACATTGCCTGCTAATTGGAAAGTGCGCGTATATTTTGACATATGCGTAAAAATATATGAATCCGTGAAAATAAATAAATTTTATAAACATATATATGAATATTAAATATAGGGTGAAGCACCTAAAATAAATTATCTAAATAATTCACTTGCTTTTAAAAATAGAAAGAAAAGTTGCATGGTTTCGAGAGAAACATAAATGATCATGTTTTTTTCTAGGTGAAGACGTCAAAAAGACATAAGGGTCACTTCCACTTTTTTAAATGAAATTATGTGATTTTTTTAGATAATATGATTCCTCTAATTATTCTATATATAAAAATATAAAGGTAGAGATATTTAAAAAACTAATGAAATATTTTATACTTTATTGTGGCACTACATATTGACATAAAATGTTAAATAACTCGTTAATTTTTTTCTAATCATACCTTATATTCGTATGAACAGAATAATGAGATAAATCAATTAGTGGAAAGAAAACATATAGTTGCTTTAAAAAAAATATGTATGCAAAATGAATAATTTTTTAAATAAACAACTATGTATTTTCTTTTTTCTTCAATTACAATAAGGAGATATAAGCCAAGTAAGTAATTTACAAATATATAATCTCCATATAATCTTATTATATAATCTTATTATATAATCTCCATAAATTAACTAACAAACGTTTCGACTTAGCATAAGGTCATTATCAATGTTGATAACATATTTGAATTTGTGAAATCATAAACTCATAATGTAAAATCTGAATGAAACATGAAATCTGAATAAAAACTATAGTAGAACACGATAATGTATATAATGTATATAATGTACATAATGTGTATAATAGTTTCATCAAATTACCGCATTGTTGTAGTTTTATGTGTGTTCTAAAACCTGGAGATGTCGGATCGTCTGTCTGCAATCTATTGATGTGAAATAAAGAACGTTCTATTGTTGATTGCAAAGCAATAAAATTGACTTTTTTGTTAACCATCATCATTCTCGTTGAGTTAATGTGTCTGTTAATTTGATTTGAAGTTAGAATTGTCAATCTGACATCTCCAAGTTTCATAATATACATAATAGACAATCCGTATCCAATAAATATTTGTATATCCAATAATTACTTGGCTCGTAACTCTTTGTTGTAATTTTGAATTTTAATTTTTGAGCCGCTTCTCACTATACTAATTAAAATTTAAAAGAAATATTAAAATATAAAGTTGTTACCTATATTCTTAAACAATACAAAAAGATAAATAGACTAATGAAAATCAGTAACGATAAATAGCGCAATTATTTAGTGAACAATAATCATATATTGGATTGATGTCTTCTTTATTTTGAACGTTTCGACTCTCTTTAGAGTCCTCTTCGTAAGAGAATGATACAAATATAATTAGTTTACATGTTCATAATGCTTAAGTCATTCGCAAATTGACAAAGATGCAACGTTATTAATCATCACATGAAGCATTGCACTGAAGCTTTGTTGAACATATTAAAACTTAAAAAGTAGAATTGTTAAAATCAAATATAAGGATCACATATTTTTAGGACACACGTCCGGGTACATCTGAGTGACACGTCATCGTACACGCCGACACACATTATAACGTACGTCCGAACACTTCAGACCGAGACATAGAGACCGTCATTCAAGCTAATGGGGGATATTGAATACTTGTGCTCTAAAATCCACCAAGTGCCACGTAGAAGGATTTTTTGTAATATTTAATTTTTCATTAAAAATATTTTGTTTAAAAAATTGTTCGATTTGTCTGAATTTTAGTGGTGACGCACCCTGTATAATATGTATATTCCGTTCAACGAGAGAATGATCTCGGATCAGATGAAAATTCGTCTGTTTTGCGCAGATCTTCGTTGTATAGCGTTGTACAGCGTTATATTACCTGTGGAAGGTCATTCTCTCGTTGAACAGAGTATAGTAATGTTATGCAATATAGAAAGTAATGTTATGTAATATAGAAAGCAATGTCATACTTTCATAAAAATATAGTTTTAATAAAAACTATATTATGCAATTTTCGCAGTAATTAACAAAATATTAATTACTAAAAATTGTCGAATATTGTCTTCAATAATTTTTTACTCAAAATAAATTAAGATAATTATTCAGTTTAAGGCTCCTAACTAGTCGGCCATGTTGGAAACGTGACGTCAGGAACGAGGAATGACATGTTAATTTATGTTGTATGTTTTTAAATAAAGACAAAGGACAAAACGAAATGACGAGATCACTTTAAAATTGTAAAAATCGATGAAAATTGTCCTTTCCTCCCTTGACAGTAAATAGTCATAAAGGCACGTAAAGTGAGCCTATATTCGGACAGAAACACATGGTCCGACAGTTGTTGAAACAAGTAAAATATACGCTCTTACATATAAAATTCCAAGATAACTTTAATTTTCATTGATAATTACGATTTTGATAAGTATGAGACAAGTCACATTTCCACAATTAAACAAATAATAACGAAATGGCACGCGACATAAATTTCAAAACATCACTTTTCCATGCCTAGTTTAGCCATTTATCGTGATGCGCTGTAACACACATACCAGCACGAGTCTATGTCCGTGTGCTCGCCTGCGATGCACCGAGAGTAAACGAGACAGCAAGTTCCTTTTCACACTAATCATTTGTTTCAAGCTATTAAAAATACTTTCTTGGTAATCTTGGCCGCTCGGTGGTCCTAGGCATCAATAAGGGGCAGGGATTATTCTAAATAACACAAAAGTTTTAATAAATTGTAGTAATAGTATACCTCTCCCATTAATCCAAAATAATATAAATCATGTTAAAACACAACAGTTTACAAAGTATTTAATTATTTATTTTTCATGCGCGTTATATACCTTTCCTTCGTAAACTCGAATAGCAAGAATAATTCAATAGAATTTTATCGGAAAAAAGTTATAAACCAATATTTCTTTTCACAAAAATCTCGAAAGGCCATCAAAAAAGAGATGTTCGAGACTCGAGACTTGTGAAAAAAATATGCAAAAAAAAATCGAATAATTGTAAAAAGTGTTTTTCACTTATAAAACAAAAGATATTGATTGTATGGAAAAAAATCAGTATAAAAAAATGTACGCGAAATAACAAAATGAGACGTGGAACAAGATCGATCTATTAGTAGAAAAAAATTTTTTTAAACACTGAAAAAGGCCTTTTTTTCACTCGCTCTTTCTCTCTCTCTCATTGAAATTTAAACGCAAAGCTTTGAAATTCTCGTAAAATGCCCTTGTAATGACGAATAAATCTAGCCCTGAAAATGTTCATTAATTTTTGCAAAAGCCATTTGTTTAAAAACCTGTCTGTAGAAAATTAATGTCTTTATCTTTGAGCAGTTGCACATTTACAGGGATTTTGCTTCTTCAAGAGTTACACTACTCATGTACCCTTAATAACAAAACGATTTTTTTACAGTTAAACTATTATAAAACGACTTTAAAAAGTGAGTATCTTTATCCATATAAAAAAACCGAAATAATTTTGTTAATATGCATCATATCAAATAACCGACACATTCGAAATGACATTTTTCTACGAATTAAAAAAAAAATTATCTTCCCATTATTAAGAGCCAAAATAATAATTTTTTTCAATAAATCACTGTGGCTTTAGTTTAAGATTAAGAGTTCGGTCACCAATTTATCAAGGAAGAATTGAACTTTTGCTGTTGTGAAAAACTTGAATTTTTTGCTGCCGAAAAAGTTTGTTCAAAACCATTGGAAAGTTGAAGAACGCGAGCGAGGCAGTGCGCTAGGCGAAGTGAGGGAAGCAGAGTTGATAAAAAACGTGTTTAAAAAAAAAAATAAAACATTGTTTTTTTTTTGTTTAAAACGTGTTTTTAATGTTTTATACAGCCTTAGAAAAAATCATGTTTAAAACGAAAGAAAACATCTTTTAAACATATATTTATTATATTTTAATAAAACGCATTTTTATTTTCAAGTATTTTGAAAGTAAAATGTTTTTTGAGATACATTTTAATATTCAATTACACCTACTTCCTCATTTTTCTTAAATTTGAGCATATTATCACATAAATATATGTATATTTGAATGTGTTGTTTGCTATTTAATATTTTATTTGACTGTATATATTTTAAGTTATGCAAATTTAAACAATAGCATAGCATTTTGCTAATATGGTCCTTTATGCGTAATTACTCACGACTTTTTTTTGAGATTTTTATTTCGAAATAATTATTCCTGAAACTAATGTTAATCTATAATTTACATTGCTATAGATTTTTATAGATTATATACAGGGCTGCTTATATACAGGGTGTTTGGAAAATAATAAATCTTTTCCATAAGAGCAGAATGGACTAAACTGAGAAGAAAAGTATTCTACCATTTTGCAATTTTCGTAATAGTTAACAAGATATTAATTACTAAAAATTGATGAAAAAATTGGATTTTAATAATTTTTACTCTAATACTATCAACTTTACAGAAAAACTGTAAAAATTGTTCATTTTCTTCTTATAAAAGTCTACAAATTTTTTCAGAATTTTTTATTAACTTTTTAGTACTACATTTTCTTATTTTTATCAATATGATATTAAAAAATTCTTAACAAATTCTTTAAAAATGCTTAAAAAATTCTTAGAGCTCTATGAAAAGAAAATTAACAATTGTCTCTTGTATTTTTTCTGTAAAGTTAATAGTATTCAAGTAAAAAATTATTAAAGATCAATTTTCGGCAATTTTTACAATATCATTAATATCTTGTTAATTATTGCTAAATGATAGAGAACTTTTCTTCTCAGTTTAATCCATTCTGCCCCCATGTGAAAGATTTATTATTTTCCAAATACCCTATATACATAAAGTTATATATATATATATATATACATTTGTATACATGCATATATTCTTCAATACATTTTACTTTTTTATTAATTTTATAACCAAACTGTTTCCTAAACAAAACTAACTTTTTAAGACTATTTTTATGGAACATTATCATCTATGTTTCTCTTCGATTCGCCATTATGCAACGTTGTCACATTTTTATTAATAATGTCCTAAGTAATAAATATTTCGTAATTTTGAGTTCAGAATCGATTCAACAACATTTTAATGAATGTAATTGTCAAATTTTAAACTTAAATATTCATTATACTATATTAATTCAGTTATCGTGTAAAATGTAATTGGAGTATCATCTTCTCCTCTACTAAATAATATTAAAAATACATTTAAAAAAAATAACGTTTTAAACATTTGTTTTAAATTGTTTAAAAAATGTTAATTTAATTTGATGCTTAAAACATGTTTTAAACATTTGTTTAAAAAAAAAATTTTAAATAAAACAACCCTGGAGGGAAGCCGGCACGCAGTCGAGTGAGGAAGATTGATCCGCTTGATGCCGTTCGGCAATTCGCGCGTATCTGATTTCGTGTGTTAAAATTTGCTAAATTTACATTTTTCTCAGAAATAAATTGACGTGGAAAGTTGATTTTTTTTAATCTGAGTCTCTAGCTCGACGAGATATAAACAAATAGCTTAACCAAATGTTTCGCAAAGTAAGTGTAACCATGAAATTAGTTCTTTATTTAGTTCTTTATTTCTTGAATTTTTATTTTTTCAATTTACTAAAAAATTACTAAAAAATTACGTTTAAATATGGAGTGCATATCTGATTAACAAATTTAAGTCATATTAGCTATGTTTCTTTATTTAACATGCCATAAAAAGTGTCCAATTGGATAATTAAATGTACGGAATTATCAGTACAAAATTATTTTTATGAATTTAATTGCAGATACAATGACATATATAAACAAATAATAAATAATTTGCTAAATGTTAGTTGCTAATTGTTGAATAAAGTTGCAAAATATTTTTCATGTAACACTAATTTACTTTTATATTTGCGAAAGTTAGTGTTATATCTTTAACAATTACGCTAGCATTTGGCAAAATTTTTTTTTAACAGCAAATTCAATTCTTCCTTGACAAATTGGTGTCAGACGGAACTCTTAATCTTAAAAATTAGACCCACAGTGATTTTTTAAAAAAAATTGTTATCTCGACTCCTAATAATCGGAAGGTAATCTTTTTCTTTAAATTTATAGAAAAATGTCAGATTTCGGAATGTCAAATTTCAGAATACTTCACGCTATTTGATATGATGCATATTAACGAAATTATTTTTATTTTTTTATATGAAAAAGGATATCCACTCTTTAAAGTCATTTCAGATTAGTTTAATTGCAAAAAATCATTTTGTTATTAAGTATATGTGATAGTATGTGTAGCAACTCTTGAAGGAGCAAAATCCTTGTAAATTGCTGAGTGACTGCTCAAAGATAAAGAAATTAAGTTTTCTGCAGACAAGTTTTTAGTGAACAAATAGCTTTTGCAAAAATTAATGAATATTTCACTAGATTCGTCATTACGAGGATTACATTTTATGAGAATTTCAAAGCTTTGTGTTTAAATCTTAATGAATACAGAGCGAGTGAAAAAAAGATCTTTTTTGATATTTTTTAATTTTTTTTATTGAATAAAGATGGATTTTAATGTTCCATGTCTTATTTTATATTTCGAATGCCTACATTTTTCATACCAAATTTTTTTCCATAAAATCAATATTTTTCGTTTTATAAGCAAAAAACGTGCTTTTTGCAACTATTGCACAAGTCTCGAGTGTCAAACATATTTCTTTTCTGATGATCTTTCGAGACTTTCGTGAAGAGAAATGCTGGTTTATAATTTGTTTCCAGTAAAATTCTACTTCTACTGGACTATTCTTGCTACTCGAGTTTACGAAGGAGAGATATATTATATAACGCGCATGAAAAATTAAATAAACAATTAAATATCTTGTAAACTGTTGTGTTTTAACATGATTTATATTATTCTGGATTAATGGGAGGGGGGTACACTATTACTACAATTTAAAATTTATATGTTATTTAGAATGTCCTCTGCCCTTTATCGATGCCTAGGACCGCCGAGCAGCCGAGATTGCCGAGAAAGCATTTTCGCTTGTAATAAGTAATTAATGTAAAAAAGAGCTTACTCGTTCACTCTCGGCGCGCCGCAGGCGAGCACACGGACATGGGCTCGTGCTTAAATGTGTGATTATCGTTTTCGCCATCTGATTCTGTATCGCCATCGTCAACGCAGAGTTCTTGGCTGAGTAGTCAGGAGCCGTAAACTTTTTAATTTTTTGGGAGTAGTTACATATTCTTGAAAATATGAATTTTTGGCAATCGCTTTAACAAAGCAAATTTATTGCAGCAACTCGGTATGTTGTTAATACAGAAATGAACAGAACTGAATTACAACTGAATAATGACAATGATGCCTGAACATCTAAAAGTACGAGTATGTATCTAATAATATTAAAAAATATTTATTTATATATTTCATAGTTATTTATATATTTTGTATGTAGTTTCCAAAAAATAATCTCCATCTTGTTTGTAGATAAGAAATCTGTCAAATCAGTATGTATTTCTTCGAACAATATCATGAAAACTATACTCGAAATTGTTGAATTGAATTCTAAAATAGATGAATCAAATATTATTCTAGATAGAATTGCCCGTAAACTGTTCCCAGAAGACAGTTATTTTGCCTTAAGGAGAAGGGGAGGCCAAAAAATGTGCCTCTCCTTCTCCTTAAAACTCTTGAGTATTTGACCAGATGGAAAATTTTTTTTATAAATCAGCTGCTAACTTTTCATGTATGATGTATATATGAATGATAAATCTGAAATTATTATTATTAGGTGTACAACTTTGCTTCCGCCGTTTTCCTATAGATGGCTTTAGCGGTAAGTGGTGGTCGAAATAAATAGATCATAGATGTCATACAATAAACTTGGGCATCTGTCAACATAACCCCATAGAAACATTAGTCGATTTGTGTCTGCATCATAAAGTTATTCTC
>NW_017259560.1:809464-818950 GCF_001594045.1 Atta colombica
TATATATATATATACAATAGTCTGTATTTTTTAATTATACATAGGCTAATTATCTTGTGGTCGCATGGCAGTTACCACTAATATAAATGTTACTATTCGCTCTATTTTATCCAAGATTATTTCGAATAATTTGGAGAAACTAAGTTATCAAAAGCAATGAAATTTTTAAAGAGCAATTAAATTTTCTGATGGTTAAACACATCAGAGATCTCATATCAGTAGAAATATGACTTATTTATGAGATTGTTTTTGATATTATTTTTATTTCTTTTATATTAAGTTTTTTATCCACTTGTCCTAAATCAAACTAGACCATCTATTAAAAGCTTATTTAATCCTTATTATTAAAATTTTTAGTTGAAGTAATTATAATTATAATTTTCTTAATTTTTTAGACTATCAGATAAAGTTATTTCAAAGAGAATCTTTAGCTATTAATATTCCTTATTGTTTATGCAGATTTTATTAAAAGTTATTTTGTGGTCTAGGTGCGGTGTTTATATTTATATGTAACGTTATACATTTACCTATAGTATACATGTATGTATGCATGCATGATTATTTTTATATGAAAAATCGTCATAAAGTTTTAAAAGTGTATTGAAAATTAATTATATCTATAATTTAAATCTATAATTTAGACTACAATCAGAAAATTTTTTAACATTTACTATTATAATAATTCTACATTTTCAACTACAATGAGATAATAATTTTATATACGATAAATAAATAATATCTTTAATATAAAATCTAACATTTTATAGACTTCATAATCTTTTATAGTTATTTTGTTTTCTCATAGCATATAAATATATCTAATTATAAAATGTATCATTAAACAATTTTCTTTACATTTTGTATATAATTATTATTTAAAACAAATATTTCTAGTAACACAATGTTACATGTAACATACGTGTAACATGAAATGTCAGCAAAACAGTGTATACGGTATATTACAGTTATCTTGTTTTGCTGATATTTCATGCACGTTACATATAAAATTGTGTTTACTGATGGATTTCCAATCTTTTTGGAGATTTCTAAAAATTTTTTTATTGGAGGTCATTATGTTATCAAAATGATATCAAAATGACATAATTAATCAGTCAAATTTTTCGACCAAAAGCGTCAAGCGTGACATATTCAACGTAACTCAAAGTTTATGTCAATTTGATGTTATTGTGATAATTGTGTTTTATTTGGGTTTGTTAATGCAGTTTTGTCGTATATAACTTACAAAATATTTAAATCTTTCGTTTACACTATTTGTATATAAATATAAATCAAAATATATGTGCTCGATACATTGTTCGAGTTCAACCATAAAAAGTATAATCGATGGTTTCATATATGAACACTTGTCACATATATTTGATAATTTCACATTGTCCACGTATTTTAACGAGTTGAATCACAAGATCTCAATTGACGACGACGACGACGACGACGACGACGACGACGACGACGACGACGACGACGACGACGACGACGGCGACGACGACGACGACGACGACGGCGACGACGACGACGACGACGACGGCGACGACGACGACGACGACGACGGCGACGACGACGACGACGACGACGGCGACGACGACGACGACGACGACGGCGACGACGACGACGACGACGACGGCGACGACGACGACGACGACGACGGCGACGACGACGACGACGACGACGGCGACGACGACGACGACGACGACGGCGACGACGACGACGACGACGACGGCGACGACGACGACGACGACGACGGCGACGACGACGACGACGACGACGGCGACGACGACGACGACGACGACGGCGACGACGACGACGACGACGACGGCGACGACGACGACGACGACGACGGCGACGACGACGACGACGACGACGGCGACGACGACGACGACGACGACGGCGACGACGACGACGACGACGACGGCGACGACGACGACGACGACGACGGCGACGACGACGACGACGACGACGGCGACGACGACGACGACGACGACGGCGACGACGACGACGACGACGACGGCGACGACGACGACGACGACGACGGCGACGACGACGACGACGACGACGGCGACGACGACGACGACGACGACGGCGACGACGACGACGACGACGACGGCGACGACGACGACGACGACGACGGCGACGACGACGACGACGACGACGGCGACGACGACGACGACGACGACGGCGACGACGACGACGACGACGACGGCGACGACGACGACGACGACGACGGCGACGACGACGACGACGACGACGGCGACGACGACGACGACGACGACGGCGACGACGACGACGACGACGACGGCGACGACGACGACGACGACGACGGCGACGACGACGACGACGACGACGACGACGACGACGACGACGACGACGACGACGACGACGATAGGTCAGTGAACTGCGCACATTTTTCGAATGCCGTCTACGTATTAATATGAAGAAGGATGATGCGATTATCTCGGATATCACTGATCACAATTTCCATATAAGGGATTGGCCCCATGACGATTCCAATATCGGCTACAATTAATTGATTCGAGCCGTGCATTGCGAGAAAAACGGTCGAATACAAGCAAAGACATGATAAAGTTATTCTTCTTCATGACAATATTCGGCCGCATATCGCTAAAGTCGTAAAAAAATATTTGGAAACGCTCAAATGGGATGTTTTACCGCACCCGCCATATTCTCCGGACATTGCTCCTTCTGATTACTAGTTGTTCTGAAGGATGTAGCACGATTTGGCAAATCACCGATTCACTTCTTTCTTAGAAATCGAAAATTGGATCGCCTCCAAAGATGAGTCATTTTTTCGAGATGGAATTCGAAAATTGCTTGAGAGATGGGAAAAAGTAGTAGGCAGCGATGGACAATACTTTAATTGATCTGTTCATTTATTTTGTTTTGAAATAAATGCACAAAAAAATAAATGCACGGACCGAACTAATTTGTATTCCCAATACACAAACTTTGTTTATAAACATATATGCTTTAATTAAGACCTTCCCTATCGGTTTGAAGATTTAGACTATTGATTTATTTTTTAATATTTATCATTTCCGAGTCAATCAGTTGTTTATTGTAACATAGTTCTTCGTCTAAAATTTTGATGTTATCCCAATGTGTTAGCGAAATCGTGCGTCTGCTACTTATGTTCAATTATCACAGAACGGATAGCTCTGTTCCAATTAATATACTTGCGATATTCTGCAATTCTTGTTTTTAATTTTCTTCCCGTTTGTCCAACATAAAAAACACACATTCTTTGCAACCGATTTTGTAAGTAACATTACATTTTGTTGATTGTATTCGATGATCTTTTTGAACTTTAATATACTTGTTTAATATACTTATTAGTACTAACTGGAAGAAAGCTTTAATATTCTTATTGCCAATTTGTTTAAATTTATCTGTGAAGCCAGGAATAAAAGGCATCATAAACTTGATACTTCATTATTCGGTTCTTTATTTTTCTCATCTTTATTTTGTGTTTTAAGTTTCTTTCTTTTAATACTCTCAATTCGATTATTAATAGTGTCAAAATTTAAATGGGTAATCATTATGTAACATGGTATTAATTATGAATGTAATATTCTTCAAATGAAATTCTTTGTTATAAAGTAATAAGACTCTATAATAAAGTAATAAAGCCCAACTAAATTGTAAATTATACCTCTTTTCTGAGAAATGGGATGATTTGAAAAGTTGAAGTTAATGAAAAGTGAAGTTAATGAATCTACTCAAAAAATTTAAATATATTAACTTATAATCTTTGCTAATATTAATATCCTTTAAGTTATCAACTAATTAAATATTACTGATATAACTCTCTGTTTTAGATATAGATTCTATTAAGATTTAATGTAAAAAAAGACGCTAAATTATGCAATGGACTGCCAATTGATGAAACTGTAAGTTTATAATGGACAATTTTGTTTGTGAATTTTTAGTAGCGTGCTAATGGCAATGTTCCATCACAATGAAGATATCTATTTATTTTGAGATGCATCATAATTTAAATCCTTCCATCTGACAAGCACGCCACTCAATGATGTTATCAGTTTTTTGCAAGAATCTTTTTTAATTATTTCATAGATATCAGTATCTTTAAGCATTTCTATTACTCTTCCTATGTAGAAATTTCTAATCCAACGCTATTGTAGCATTACCCTTATCTGCATGAGTAAATATGATATTCGGATGCAATTCTAGAAACTTTTTTGTAACTATTTCTAAATTTGATAATTTGTGGTCAATAGAAGCAAAGAGAGAGGAAGAAATTATGTTATTGAGTAATGGGAATTGAGTAAGTAATTAATTATATTCATTTTTTTGATAATAGGAAGTTTTTGAGTATTATGTTCAATGCTCTTAATATAATCGACAATGATGTTTCTCTTATTTCTGTTAGAAAGAGTAAAGTTATCATCTAATTATAAAAAACATTGAGATAATAAGGAATGAAAACAAATAAAAGATTAATAAACCAACTTTCTCTGGCAGAAGAAAATCAGAGAAATGAAGATCAAAAAAAGAATCAGGTGATATAGTCAGTCATCAGGTGATATTCTTAAAAATATAAGGAATATTGTTGTTTAATGATTCAAAACAAGTGCTACAGGAAAGTTTTGAGAGATGTGTTTAATCATAGAAGCAAAATTATAATTGGAGTTAATTTATATTGTGTCAATTTCATGTTGTGAAGAATATATGTGTGAATTATTAAATACAATCAATACTTTTATTTTATGTTTTTAATTATTTGTTTTTTCTGTTTATTTGGTAACCAATTGAACTTAGATGTAATTCTTTCTTTTTTTTAACAAAAATGAAAAAACAAGACTTTTCTTGTGTTTAAAAATTCATCACAGCTATTAATAGGGAAACAGTAAGATAATGTGCTTGCCAAGTAAAAAATTTTTTTCTGTAATAATCGTTTTTTCCTATGTGTGTCATTAAGTTCATTTTGTAATTAAGTTCATTCTTTGAATAAATACTTCCTTATAGTTCTGAAATCTGCGAGTAGAATTATTGATGACAGAATTTAATTTTAAAATTTAAAATTTTAATTTACCAACCTATTTAAGTGTCGTAGTGTATGATCTTATGATACAATCTTTTAAAAAATTAATGTGTAAGATACTTTTTAAATTAAGTCTACAAAATTTTATCCATGATTTGAATAATCTACTTGTATGATTACCAAAATTTATCCGAATAAAATCAAAATATAAGACTTGTGTAGCATAATTACAGTCAACATAAAAATTAAATTATAATAAACAGATCAACAGAACTCTTAAATTATACAATACAATTTAAATAAATATTATAAAGAACATAAAGATAAGAATAAAAAAATATTAATAATTGAAGGTGTTACATTAATAAAGTACAATAAGATTTAATTAAAATTTAAATGAATATATATATAGACATTACATGTCGGCTTCTTATTAAGCCTCTTCAGATGATCCTTAAACATTTAGCAGGTCCTTAAGTATATCCATTGCTTCATCGATAGTTTACAAATTAGTTCATGATAAAATATTGAATGTTCGATGAATGTCTTCCAAGAAAACGAAATATCCTTCTCAATCGATTTACAAGTCGAATGTTTGAACTTTCTAAATATTGCATATGTCACAATATGATATTATTTGTATGATAGAAAGATTAAGATTTTTTTTAAGAATGATGGTCATTAATGTCATTTGATATAAATGCGACATTATCAAATAATACATATGATATATTGGGTTGTCCGGAAAGTTTGTGCCGACTAAAATTTAAATTACATTTATTAAATTAAAATTTTCTGCGTTTCAATTTTCTTTCAACATCGGCACGAACTTTCCGGAAAACCCAATAATTGAGATGCGACGTAGTTGCCAAATAGTGCAATATCAGCTAATATATAGCTGCTTTGTTAGCAAAATTTAAGATTTTTTCAAGAATGACAATTATTAATGCAATTTGATACAATTGGGACGTTACCAAATAATACAGATAATGCGATATAATTAAGACGCAATGTTGCCAAATAGTGCATATAATGATATAAAAATAACAAGATTTAGTCAAATAACTTCATTAGTCAATTCGAGTCACAGCGCAAGTGACAATCAAATCGTGAGCAGGATTGCTTGTTCAATCAAATCGTGCACATGAAGTATGAATTGATTGAACAAGCTACCCTGCTTAATACTATAAACAAGTACAATATGTGGGAATAACGTTGCGATGAGTTTATCAAATCTTTGGAGGAGAAAAGCCATATCAAACACCCGCGATTATCAATCGATAATAGACAATCACTGATTGCATATATCACGCGGCTCGAGAGTCTGAAGGAATCTGTGCGCGGAAAATTCGTACATATGGGCGTCGGGTAATAACGGATTTCATTGGCGCGTCATCGAAATGGCGTTCGGAATTCATATTCTGACGGGCGCGGTAAATAAATTCTAAACATATCGAGCTTCGCCGATTCCTCGAAGACTCGAATGAAATTGTGCTCGAACATGTGCATAGTATAATACGATGACTATAAAAATAAATACTGTTTTTAATGGCGAGTTCGTGGCAGACGATAAACACATGAATCTGGAGACACTGGTAGTGTCTTGACACTAAGTTACGCACAGCGACACTGCTATAGCTACCATGGTGGAAATAACAAGTTCGTTCTTAGGATGCATTTTCATCACGTTCTGCGCAATGTCCTGAAAATCGCCATCTTGCAATCACAACTAATAGTGTTGTTAGTAATATAGATTTATTTTGATCATTATGATGCCATCGTGTGCATACAAAATTGTAAAAACAATTTGCAAAATACAAAAAAATTAGTTTTTTTATATTTCCAAAGAAAAAAGAAACAGAAATGATCGAAAGGTGGAAACTTATGTGCAAAGAAAATGTTAACCCTAAAACCGGTATGTATATTCGTTGGTATGATTGTAATTAACACACGATATTGTAATTAATAAAATTTAATTGAAATTATTAAGTGTACTATTGATTTGTCTAGCTCATATCTGTTCGTGACAGAACATTTTCATCATTTACAATTTGAAGATCAATCGTGGTTAAAAAATTTAATTGAAGAATCTAGGAATGTACGAGTAAAACTCAGACGTGATGCAGTTCCACTGGCAGCCGTAGAGAATAACCAAATTTCCATGGATAACGATTTGGGTATACATATAGTCCATTTTTAACATTTAAAGTGATTATTATAACATTAAGCGATAATTTTTATAATATTTCAAGCGATAATTTTTATAATATATACTAACAGTATATACACCAACTTATCTTGTACTTTGCCTTCTTTTATGTTTATATTAAATATATTTTCAAAAGCAGATGTTGCACAACTTGTTGCCCATTGCTCATTTAATCCAAGTACGGATTGTGTCGAGCTCTGTATCGAGCTGTGCGACTTAAACTGCACTAAATACTGCAGTGATTCCTAATTTTGGTATATTCTGTCATTGTATTTCACCTGTTTCTTAATTACTTATTATTTACATAAATGTTTAAAAAAGTTTGCCTAAATATATATATTTGTTTAATTTGTTTTTACAACAAATGTAATTAATACTTCAATTTTTTATTAATTTTAATTTTTTATTCTTTATAATAATATTTCTTCTTTTATGCTGAGACAGATATCTCTCAGGAATTACAGAAATGCAGCCTTACTTCTGAAAACAAAAACCTTACATCTGAAAACAAAAACCTTATGTCTGGAAACGAAATTCTTACGTCTGGAAACGAAATCCTTACGTCTGGAAATGAAAGCCCTTAAACGTCGATTAGCTTTTGAAAGATAAATTGCTCAAGAAGCAGTTGACACAGGAAATGCAGGACAAGTTATCTCCGTTTTTTTACGCCAGGACAAATA
This sequence comes from Atta colombica, assembly GCF_001594045.1. Taxonomy (NCBI): domain Eukaryota; kingdom Metazoa; phylum Arthropoda; class Insecta; order Hymenoptera; family Formicidae; genus Atta; species Atta colombica. Next base: position 817,389 of record NW_017259560.1, read on the forward strand.
AAAAAAACTTTTAAATCTGAAGCAGAAGAAGATCCATTGGACTAAGGAGGATATTGCGGCTGCAATTTCATTAAAAAGCGTAAGCCCAAAGCTTAGAGATATCTGAGGAAAACAAAACAATTTTCTTTACCTGCAATGTCTGCCCTTCGAAAATGGATAGCAGATTTCAACATTGATGAAGGCATCTTAAAAGATGTATTAACAACAATGAAAAAAAAAGTCGAGACATGATAGAAATGGAGAGAGCGACGATTCTCTGCTTTGTCGAAATTGATTTGTCAAATCAAATTCAAATTGAAAAAAGAAAGAAGAGAGCCCTTAGACCTCATAAAAGATCGTTATCGCTCATAGTTTATTTAAAAAGTGAAAATAGTCCATTTTCTATGCTTTTGATCAGGATGTGACAAAAGAAATATTATATACTTAATTTATATTATATTACATATAATGGCTATACAGTATTCGCAATAACCTGGGATTTAGGATTATCGAATCAAAAACTATTGATAAAACTATTGAAAAAATTAAGTATTGATGCAAACGAGAAGGATAAAACGTACTTCGAACATTCATATGATGAATGTATGAAGGTGTATGTTTTCATGGACTTCCTCATCTGCTAAAATTACTTCGCAATCATTTCTTTGATTCCGGATTGTACGTAAATGGCCATTTTAACGTCGATAGCTTTGAAAAGATTATTAGAAATCAACAGTGGCGATTTAAAAATTGCACACTTGTGTGCAAATTGTCAGAAACTCATTTGCACATTCAAGGATCACAACGCCAAAATGTGAAACTGACAACACAACTTTTTTCTGCAACAAACGGAGCCGCAATTGACTGATATGGTTCCCGTGAATTTATGGACAATTGTTCAGAATAGGCTGCAACAGCTAAATTTATAAAGCAAAAGGACATCATCCTGGACAAAATGGTTATAGCATTAATATTTTGCAACAGAACAAGATTCTTACCGAAGTTACATCAACAATAAAAAAAAATGAAAGTTGGTAGTCGACAAAGTATGCTTCCTTTCAAAAAGGAATTCTTATTTGCAATTCGTTACAGTATCTTTACTCTGATTTACGAGAAAGATTTCATATACAAACAATTCAGAAATGTTATATATAACAACAAGCCGATTGAACCAAGATGGTGTGGAAAATCTGTTTTCCTATATATGAGCAATGGGAGCCGTAAATGATAAACCAACAGCATTAGACATTCGCTACAGATTTCGCTGATATATATTAGGGAAGCATTCTGCGGATGTTTTTACTGAAGGAAGCAATATCGTTGCACACAATTCCACAATGGATGAAACTTATCTGACAAGTGGCATTGATGATGCTCAATGGAAGAGCTTCCCACTGATGAAGATAATGTCGAATGCGAAATTCTCAATGTCACTGATTTTCAAAACGAGTTATTTGATTATAAAGTAGATATTGATAAGGTTGTTTCTTTCTCTTAATAATGATGCTTTTTGTTATGCTTTTATTACACACACATATATATATATATATATATATGAAGTCCTTTTAAAACTGTACGCTGCA
>NW_017259560.1:819050-828792 GCF_001594045.1 Atta colombica
TGTATGAATAAAAAATGTTAAAAAAATACAAAAATTTAAGAAGAAGAAAGGTTCTTGAGATTTTATTTTAATATATATATTGTTTCATCTTTCTTCTACAGCCACCTATACTTTGAATTATATTTCTTCCTTAGAGAACAGGCATTATTGCATGAAGTTGGTACATTGGATGTCGTTGATGTCATAGAAGAATAAGGGCTGAAATACATTGTTGGTTACGTAGCATACAGATTTATGCATAAATATAAAGATTTAAGAACTCCTTCTGAAATGTTAGTTAATCTAGAAAATGATTGGATTAACTATATTTTTAGAGGATGATTAATTAGTCTTCCCATTTATATGAAGTTGCGAAAGCGAATATCGAGTTTCAGTTATTTCGTGAAACTTTATTCGAAAAAATCCATGGATCTTCAAAATAGTAACCGATAAGATTCAGGAAAATATACAGATTCCGCGAGAAGTATTGTTATGCTTAGTACATACACGTACTTACATACGTATTAGAATCATCAAACAAATTTCTGCAGAAAATCAAAGAGTAAAGCGCAATAAAAAAAATTTTCGAAATTTACAAATCGTAAAGTTACTACATTTTAAATGTAAATTTCTTTTTATTATTTATTATTACATTAAATGTTTCTTTTATTGATTAATTATTTTATGTTTTTTGTTCTTTTTGAAATTAAAAAATATATCTTTTTTTGTAACATTTATTCACTGTAGTTATCATTCCACTTTCTTCCCTTATTATATGCATTTGAATTGCCCAAGATGGCTGAGTTCAGTGTCGCTCTCTCATTGGCCAATGAAAATGTACAAGAATACCTGCTTAATAGCACATCTTGTTCCACCACGGTAGCTATTTTACAGCGAGTTGCGTCAGATCGAGATTATCGGAATTCAATAAGGGCTGAATCAATCAAATTCTAAGAGGCTCCGCATAAAAGAAAAAGGAAACAGAAAATAGAGAATAAGAATTTCAACCTAAGAAACTGTGTATTTCACAATATATGATTTCTGATAGGTTGAAATTCTTATTCTCTATTCTCTGTTTCTTTTATTATGCGGAGCCCCTAAGTGTGCTCAATCGATCGCTCGGTATATAATGAAAGTATTTTTATTTTTTCTCTACGTACTCTAGCGAAGATATTGCGACGCAAATACGAATCTAAAACTTTTAATAAGAAAAAATTAAGAAACGTCGTCGTCGCCGTTATAGAGTAATGTTCTTTTGGAATTTTTGATGCAAAAGGCAAATGTGGCGCTAGCAATGCATGGTCACATCACACATGAGGTACATTTCACGCATATGATGTGCATCATTTATTCTTGTTTAATTCGATGAACAAGGATAAATGATCATGCACATCATGCGTGAAACGGAATGCATCTATCAGCGAATGTTGCGAGCGCTGCGACGGTTCTGCACATTTTACACATTCTATACTCTGCAGATATTGTAAGTTAAAATTATTGTTTTTTACAGTCACGCGATCGCAGAGGAGTTGAATAAATACGATTGTGGCTAAAGCTATATTATATATAATATTGGGTTCCAGTTACCTCAAATATTGATAAAAATACTTTTAGTCGATGTATTTTCGTGTAATTAAATGTCTATTATCCAATATCGAGATTGTCGTTAAGGAATTGTGACCATATTTGTACGGCATTCTTAATCGGGTTTAATAACAGTGATAAAAATACATCCAATTGTTACGTTTTTGCATAAAAATAAGTAAAAGTTTGATAAAAAAAATATCGCTCTGCCTCATGAACCGTGATTAGTTATTGAAGTCGATGACTATTCCGGTTTAGAAGTGGTCACAGCGATGAAATATTGCGATGCAAGCATACACTGCAGACACTGCAGTAAAATTTGTAGTTCCCTGCTTTAGGGCCAGTATTTATAATCAGATCTTATAAAGATTATGCGTTTCATGGGTTTTCTCCGTGTCCAGATCCATTCTTGGAATGCCAACATTTCGTGAACTTTGCAGTCCGCTTCATCAGAACGAGGAGTAACGTGATATTGAGCTGTTCCTTCGGTCGTTCCTTCTATATATTATGCTACTTGTTGAAGTGGTGAAGGGAAAGAAAAGAATTATGGGTGGGAGGAGGGGGGGAGAATAGTTTTCCATATTTTACTTATATTGCAGCCATTATCTCTATTTAGATTGTTAGGGCGTTTTTGTATCTCTATAGCTTCTCTATACTTTCTTGGAAAGTATGATGTAATGTTGGCTATTATGGTCGTCAAACAGTATTTGATGTTCTGTTTCGTTCGATGTTGTGTCCTGATAATGCTGATTGCGTGACGTGTTTTTAACCTGACATCACGTTTGATATATTTTTATCCATAGGTTGACCATTCTCCTAGTTTCTCCAATGTATACTTGCCCGCAGGAACAAGAGTTGTATCCTGAGGAGCTGAATGGAGATCTTTGATTTTTAGCGTTTCTTAACGTTTGTCTTTTTGGTTTAAAGAATAGTTCGGATATTGTATTTGTTTAATATCCAATATGATCTGTTATTCCTTTGACATATGAGAGAATGGATAGAATCCTTTCGTTTGATTGTGTGTCAAAGACCGTTGTCTGTTTGCATGTTTATTGATTGTTTTGATTATGTCTTTTTTGTCGTATCCGTTTTTCTGTAAAGCTATTTTTAAATGAGTTCTATCTAGATGTTCTTTGTCAGAGATGATGAAAGCTCTATGTACGTGAATTGATTGCAGACTATTTTTGTGCTGGGTGGAAGTGTGATTCGGCATGTAGGGTATCTATCTGTGTGTATTGGTTTTCTGTACACTTGATAGCCTAAGGTATCATTAGTTTTCTTAAAGACAAGAACAGATAAGAAGGGGGGGTTTTCGTTTTTCTCTATGTCTATAGTGAAATGGATATTTGTTTGGATGTTGGTTGATAAGGAATTTACGCAATTCGACTGTGTCATGTCTCCATCACGAATGTGTCGTCTACATAACGGAATCAAACTTTTTAATTTTTTAAGAGTTCTTCTGAAGGCTCTTTCTCAAAATGCTCCATGAAGATGTTGCATTTTGCATTACATTACAGAAGAAACATCAGGTGTATAAGCTTAAATCCGCTATTTGCTCATAGGTAGCATTAGTGAGCGTACAAAGCTACCCTGGGCACACAACACACTTTTTTTTATGTGTTTGACATCTCTCAACATTAACCAGCACACATCATCAACAATTTCATGCAACAACATACATTTTTTCTTTCGTAATCATGTCTAGTTTTTTGCTTAAAAAAAGCATATGCGGGAAGCTTTGCTTTTCTGTTTCAATTTGAAGAAATTGGCTGCATCGAATGCTTATGGAAGCCTATGGCAACAATGCTTTATCGAAGACAACATGCAGAGATTGGTTTCGCTGGTTCAATGACGACAATTTTGAGTGATAAGAAGCATGAAAATCGGCCCAGAAAGATTGAAGACTGTCAATTGCTCTTTTGGACGAGGACGATACCCAATCGCAAAAAATGTTTACCGAGCAATTGGGTGTTTCTCAAGCAGTCATTTTCATGGCTACATGCCATGGGGAAGGTTCAAAAGATCGGTGCCGCATGAACTGAATGATAGGCAGATGGAGCGATGCCAAAACACATACCACATTCTGCTTGCCAGACAAAAAAGAAAGTCGTTCCTGCATCGGATTGTGACAGGGAATGAAAAGTGGATCTATTTTCAGAATCCTAAACGCAAGAAATTTTAGGTTGATCCCGCCCAACCATCAATATTTTCCTCAAGATCAAATCGCTTCGGACGGAAGACGATGCTGTGAGTTTGGTGGGATCATAAGGGTGTCATCTACTACGAGCTGTTAAAACCTGGTGAAATGCTCACCGCTATCACCAACAACTGATCAAATTGCACCGTGCTTTGCGTGAAAAAAGGCTGCATTATCGGAAAAGACATGACAAGCTCATTTTCCTCCACGACAACCATCGCACACGTCAACAATGATCCAAAACTACTTAGAGACATTCAACTGGGAAGTGCTACCCCATCCCACTTATTCACCTGGCACCTTCTGACTATCACCTGTTTTCGTTGATAGGCCAAAAAACCAAACATTAAACAAGAGCGATTGTCCCTCCAAGATCTAAACAAGGACACAGACATCGTACTTTCAGTCAAAGACAACATGACACAATAGTCATGAACACATCAGACTATAAGAAAAAGATGAAGATCTTCTCTCGGACAAAGCATACAAAAAGCTTGACAAAGATCCAATTAATACAATCGCGCAGAATACTAAGATCCTGGAAAAAAGCAACATTCCCAGTAAAACCAAATTTCAAATCAACATTAAAACCTACAAATTTGTCCCACCAAGACTATACAGTCCAAAAGTACCAAAAGTACACAAACCAAACATCCCATTCACCAATTGCTAGCGCCAATTGCTACAGTTCCCGACATATAACTTATCCTGTTTCCTAGCACAAACCCTCATTGAAAAATCTGAATCAAATAATTAACTCAATGAACTTCATATAAAAGATTCAAAAAATCCAACTACATCCCACAGACCTGCTTGTAAGTTTCGATGTAGAATCTCTTTTCACACAAGTCCCAATAAAAGACATTAAACATAATAAAGGCCTTACATGAAGTCCCCTCCGACTTCATCCCGCTAATAAAACATTGCTTAACACCCATTTCTCCTATAACAATTTTAAATTATAAACAATTTTATAAACCAATTTTATAAATAAATTTCAGGAGCGGCAGTGGGCTCTCTGATTTCTCTTGTAATCGCCAACATCTTCATGGAGCATTTTGAGAAAGAAACCCTCAAAAAAACACTTAAAAAGAACCAGAAGTTTGGTTCCGTTATGTAGACAACACATTCGTGATATAGAGCCGAACTCCGTAAATTCCTTATTTTCTTTAACAATCAACATCCACTTCATTATAAACATACTATAGAGGAAAACGGAAAACTCCCCTTCTTAGATGTTCTTGTCTCTAAGAATGCTGACTTTAGGCATCAAGTGTATAGAAAACCAACACACACAGATAGATACCCTACATGCCGAGTCACACCTCCAACCAGCACTAAAACAGTCTGCAATCAATTCACTTGTACATAGAGGTTTCACCATCTCTGACAAAGAATATCTAGACAGAACTTAATCATTTAAAAATAACTTTACAGAAAAACGGACATGAAAAAAGACATAATCAAAACAATCAAAAAACAAGACAACGGTCTCTGACACACAATCAAATGAAAGAATTTTATCCATTCTCTCATATGTCAAAGGAACAATAGATCAGATTGGCAGGATATTAAACAAATGCAGTATCCAACTATCTTTAAATCACCCAAAAAGATAGGACAAATCTTAAGAAATCTTAAAGATCAAAGACCTCCACTCAGCTCCGCAAGAGTATACAAAATACCTTGTTTCTGCGGGTTTCTGCGGGCAAGTATACATTGGAGAAACTGAGAGAATGGTCAACTTACGGATAAAAGAACATCAACGTGATATCAGGTTAAAACACATCACGCAATCAGCATTATCAGAACATCAAATACTGTTTGACAAAACGACTAACACATTTTGACAATAGCCAACATTACGTTATATTTTCCAAAGTATAGAGATACAAAAACACCCTAACAATCTAAATAGAGATAATGGCTACAATATAAATAAAATATGGAAAACTATTCTCCTAGTTATTGAAGACTGATCGATTTCCCCTACCTTTCCCTTCTCTTCCCACTCACAATTCTTTTCTTTTTCTTTACTACTCCAACAAGTAGCATAATATATAAAAAGAACGACTCAGAAGAACAACTCAGTATCAAACTACTCCTCGCTCTGGTGAAGTGGACTGCAAGGTTCACGAAACGTTGGCATTCCAAGAATGAATCTGGACACGGATAAAATCCGCGAAACGCATAATCTTTATGTAGAAAGCATCGTGGAAGTCTCAAGAATATAATCAGATCTTATATTCAGATCTTATATTCAAGACCATTTTTTTAAGTATGGTCTTAAGAAGTTACGAACCAATCAGAGGACTGCATTAGCGTCTTAAAACATTACTTCTTAAAATAAGAATCGATTATGAATGCTAGATCTATCGATTATGAATACTAGTATTATCAATACTATAGTATTATCAATTATAGTATTATCAATACTAGATCTACCGGAATAGCGGCTCGTATTGATTCCGCATTCGCGAGTTCCGCTCAATGGGACATAGAAAAATTCCTGCGGATTGGAAATCACATATACTTACAGGGACATTGCCAACTGTTTTGTATACTCATTTTAATTTTAATTTTCACCTTTTTGTATATTATATATACGACATTCATGTTCTATCATATTAACGGTATTTATCTAGAGACTTAATTAATTACCTTTAGGATTATGTTCGGATTCTCACCCGAATGCTACCCAGATGTTACTCTATTCTAGTTTTTTATCGAATATTAAACAAGAATGACATAGCACCCGAAAAACACCCAGGTGGGAATCCGAGCATGCCTGAGCATGTTGATCAAGGTCCTAGGTACAATAGAAAGAATAAGAAATTAGGAATAAAGAATAAATGATTTCAACCTATCAGAAATCGTGTATTCCCATGTATCCGATTTCTGATAGATTGAAATTGTTTATTTTTTACACCTAATTTCTTATTTCTTCTATTGTGCGCAGGTCCTAACTATGTGCTTAGGAGATAATTTTTTCCGTTTAAACCAATTTAACGAGGTTAGTCTTTATGAGTTGTACATGTACAGCTGATCACAGAAAGATTGCAACATTTTTTCTTCGATGCTATCTACAGCTAAACTGATACATACACTTACCTAAAATAAATATATGTCGTTTATCTTTTTATGTACATTAGTAATTGCATTACTTAATCGCTATATTATACAATAAGAAAACACAAAAATATTAATACTTGCTTATCTCATCCTGACGGAATTCATAATTCCTATACTGGAGTAAATAGAGTATGACGGAACTGGTCAACTAGAACGAACGGAACATATGTTAGAGGTAATAATCGAGATGAATGTCGCTTCTCTCATATATAGGATTCTACTCACTACGTTGTTATTTCACCAGTTTTGTTGAAACGTGAACTTCCAATAACCATGTAGTGTAAGGAACGCATCGCAGATGCGCGACTTTGCACAACTAATCATAAATCATTATTTCATAAATTACAATCACATTAAGACTAATTTCATAAATTTTAACATCTTTAATTATTTTCATTTTGAGAAATGCATTTAATTCTATACTTAGATACATGAATAAAAAATGATTGACAAATACAATATTTAAATGTCATTTATGGACTTGCTGTTGATTTCTCTTACGCTCATTGTGCTCCAGAGAGATGAAGGGATTCAAAACGCATGAAAACTGCGGAACGCTTGTGATTGATTTTGCTCTCGTTTCGCTGCGTGGGTTTGCACCTTGAAAATGTGGTCCCACGGTGCGCAATTGGCGGAACACCGCTCATGATTGATCATGGCTTCATTCAGCTGATTTCGTTCCGTTAAAATATGTTTTCCTATGTTCTACGGAGCGAAATTTCCAGAATGCGCAATTAGCGCTGATCAATCACAAGAGCCCGTAGATCACTCATTAGATCCACCGGAAGCGTTTGTCATTGGCTCATATTGATTGCGCATCTGCAAGTTTCGCTCCATGGGACATAAGAAACTAATTACTGCAGATTGGAAATCACACATACACGCGGGGACAGTGTCCTGTTTTCATTTTTTGTATCCATTTTGATTTTTATTTACATTTTCGTACCCTTCTATATATTATATTCTAAAAGTAATCGTAACAAGATTCCTTCTAATAACAAATTAATTGATAAATCATAAATTAATCTAGGGCAATTAAAAATCCGCGCTGTAATCGATGCGCTTAAATTACTGGACAAATTAATTACCTCAATAAATTACTTCAATATATAAAAATGTATTTATAATTGGATACAAATACGTTTCGGTTAAATTTAGCCTTCTTCAGCTTAATCATTTACAATAGAAAAAACCAACTGCACATGTGAAACCCTCGGCTATCTCTCACAATATTATCCATGACCAGTTGATACGCTGGATGGTCTCATGGGGATCGAGACATAAAATCATACATTTATGAGAACAAATAGAATATATATAAGTTATAATTAAAATGAAAGATATCTCAGGAAGCACACATGCAGAAATAATTACACAGGTTTAAAACCTCGACCAGATTGTGTTACTAATATATTCACTATGATAACGACTACTATAAAAATATCGATCAATATCGTTATGTTAACGATCTTAGCGGTTGCGAGTCTCAAGTTACACTAATACAAATATACATGATAGTTTCTAAAGTCAAACATTGTTGTCGCTATTGTACATAATAATGTGTCAAGTTAAAAAACAATCATAACAAGGACTCAATAATTCCATCTGTATTTAAATTGATTCCGTACTTTTTGTCGTTTTATATATATCATTTCAGAAATCAGTCACTCATTATAATTCTTCTCATTATTTAGAACTTCTACCTTATCCCAATTGAAATTATAATTGTGTCTCTTATGTTCAGACAGCACAGAGTTTGTTGATTTAGATCTATTGATGTCATTTTTATGTTCAGATATCCTTATCTTTATCTGCTAATCTATCCCACATAAGAAGCGTCACACTCGTTACATGATATCTGTATACTACATTCTTTTTCATGCAGAAATCAGATCTTTATGTGTTTTAATCATTGTGCATAACTTATTAAGACTGAAATATGAGAGCTTTACAATAGAATTATTTATAATGTTTATAAATTTTTCCGAAATTGATTCTGTGTAAAGAATTGTAAACCGTGTAATTTTATCCCTAGCATTTTCAGATGATTTTTTATTATTATGATTATCTATGTTTCTTTTAGTTAATCTCTTGATTCTTAATCATTATCAAAAATTAACTTTAATGGATAATTTTTAATGGATAAATTGTCTAAAAGAATCCTAATAATGTGATCGAAATTTCTCTTATGAAAATCTGGATGTGAAATTAATATAACTCTATCAACTATTCCAAAAATTATGCCCTTCTTATGCGAGAGCGTACTATATATTTTAAAACTAAATTCTCTGCTTCACAAACATAAATAAATTTACTGCTTTAAAAACACAAATTCACTACTAATGTAAAGAATTTGTGTTTAAAGTTATGTATTAATATAAGTTATGTATTTGTAAATGTTACCGGTAATTATTATTCTTCGAAAAAAGTGAATGTATCAAATGAAAAATTAAAACACAGATATTACAATGTTAACTAATCAAATTAAAAAATAAAACATAAATGGTACTGTTTCTTGTTATTTAAACTTACTTTTTAAAAAAAGATAAAAAAAGTGCTAAGCATGCCTGTTTTTCGTGAAGAATCATTTGGGTCGGTTTTACCAACGCCAATTACTTAATTAGCCGTGGAACTGACTAATTGTGTTTAGAGTTTAGTAAAATTGACCACTTATGGTTACTCTTTGAAAGAAATCAATGTATCAAATGAAAAATTAAAACCCAGATGCTACAATCTTAACTAATCAAGTTAAATTCTATCAAGTTAAATTCTATCAAATTAAAGAGTAGAACACAAATGGTATTGTTTCTTGTTATTTTCTTAACTCTATATCATTCAACTCTATATATA
>NW_017259560.1:828892-833651 GCF_001594045.1 Atta colombica
TATCAAGAACTAGCGCAAAGTTAAATCGCATTTCTTTATATCATGCCAAATTAAATAAATGAATATTAATCTAATGATCATTTGTATAAAATATATTTGTATAAAAGAATTGATATTAACAACTGTGGCATCAAATTAAATTTTACTATCAAAATAAAAAGTAAGACCCAAGTGATACTACGATATTTTTATTATTATTTACTTAATCCAATGGTGCTATCTTTTATTTTTATACAAAGAAATCTATACATCTTATTAAAGTATATATCTTATTGAAGGATTTTCCTATTCCAATCCAAATAGTTTAAATTCCTCTTAAGGAACTCTGACTACTCAGCTAAGAACTCTGCGTTGACGGTGGCGACATAGAATCAGTCTGACGAAACTGGTAGCCACACACTTAAGGCCTATGTATGTGTGCTCGCCTGCGGCACGCCGAGAGTGAACGAGAGTGAGCTCCTTCTCGCATTAGTAACCGAAAATGCTTTCTTCAGCAATCTCAACCGCTTGGTGGTCCTAGACATCAATAAGGGGCGAGGGGCATCCTAAATAACATAGAAGTTTTAATAAATTGTAGTAATAGTGTATCCCTCCGCTTAATCCAGAATAGTGTAAATCATGTTAAAACGCAACAGTTTACGAGATATTTAATTGTTTACGATTTTTCATACGCGTTATATAGTATACCCTCCTTCATAAACTCATAAAAAGTAGCAAGAATAGTTCAGTAGAAGTAGAATTTTACCGGAAAAAAATTATAAACCAGCATTTCTCTTCATGAAAGTCTCGAAAGGCCATCAAAAAAGAAATGCATATGTTTGAGACTCGAGACTTGTGAAGAAAATGTGCGAAAAAAATCAAATAGTTGCAAAAAGCACGTTTTTTCGCTTATAAAACAAAAGATATTGATTGTATGAAAAAAATTCGGTATAAAAAAAATGTAAGTATTCGAAATATCTACAAAATGAGACGTGGAACATTAAAATCTATTATTCAGTAGGAAAAAAATAAAAAAAACCGAAAAAAGCCTTTTTCTCACTCGCTCTCTATTTATTTAAACGCAAGGCTTCGAAATTCTCATAAAATGTGGCCCTCGTAATAACAAATAGATCTAGCCCTGAACAAGCCTGAAATGTTCATTAGTTATTGCAAAAAGCCATTTATTTATTAAAAGCTTGTCTGCGGAAAACTTAATTCTCCATCTTTAAGCAGTTGCATAGCAATTTAGAGAGGATCGCACAGCGATTTTTCTTCTTCAAAAGTTGCATTTACTATCACTTACACTTAATAACAAAACGATTTTTTGCAGTTAAATTATTCTGAAACGACTCTAAAAAGTGGGAATCCTTTTATGTATAAAAAAATAATTTCATTAATATACATCATATCAAATAGTGAAACATTCGAAATCTGCCATTTTTCTTTGAATTTAAGAAAAAAAAGATTGCCCTCCAATTATTAGGGCCGAGATAATAATTTTTTTTCAAAAGATCACTGTGACTCTAGTTTTTAAGTTTAAGATATCGTCTGGCAATTTATCAAAGAAGAGAATTGAATTTACTATTAAAGAATCTTGAATGATAATGAAATTTTTAATTTAAAAAATTTTTTCTTTCTTGAATTTTTATGTTTTCGGTTTATTATTAAAAAATCATGTTTGAGTATCTGAACGCATCTGATTAACAAATTTAAGTCACATTAGCTATGTTTCTTTATTTAATATGGTGTAAAGTGTCCAATTGGACAATTAAATGTAATGACAATTAAATGGAATTATCAGTACAAAATTGTTTTTGTGAATTTAATTACAGATGCAAATATGTAAACAAATAATTAATAAGTAATTTGCAAATGTTAGCGTAACGAAAGTTAAACTAACGAAAGTTTTGTACTGATAATTCCGTACATTTAATTTCGTACATTTAATCGAATAGATCGATTTTAATGTTTCACGTCTGATTTTGTAGGTATTTCGAATACATTTTTTATATCGAATTTTTTTCCACACAATCAATACTTTCGTTTTACAAGCGAAAAACTTACTTTTTGCAACTATTCGATTTTTTTCGCATATTTTCTTCACAAGTCTCGAGTCTCAAACATAGGCATTTCTTTTTTAATAACCTTTCGAGACTTTCGTGAAGAGAAATGCTGGTTTATAATTTTTTTCCAGTAAAATTCTACTTCTACTGAACTACAGAGTGCATCATCAAAATCCGGACAAATTGAACAATTTCTTTAAACAAAATGTTTTTAATGAAAAATTAAATATTACAAAAAATTCTTTTATGGCACTTGGAGGATCCCTATAGAGTATAATAATTCGATACATCCCTCATTAGCTTGAATAATAGTTTCTATTCTCGGTCTGAAGCGTTCGCACGCTCGCTATAATGTAGCACTGTTCATGCCGACGAATGCTGCCTCAATAGTGATCTTTAATGTCACATTGGGATGTCGAGACTTGTTTGTGACCCTTTCAACTACGATCCATATGTAGTAGTCCACGGGATTTAAATCTGAACTGTTGAGAGGCCAGAATTCCTTGGACCAAAACATATCGATGTTGTCTGAGAGCCATTTGAATCAAATTACTTGTATGAGCCGGTCACCATCCTGCTGAAAAATATATGGCCTTTCGAGTGCCATAGTTTCCATTCACAATTTCACTACATCCATCAGAACGCGCAATGATTGCCCTCATCTGAAATCAGCGTTAGGCTTATTCAATGACACACTCCATTTGGTGATCCTATATTCTTGCTCGAGTTTATGAAGGAGTATACTATATAACGCGCATAAAAAATCGTAAATTAAATATCTCGTAAACTGTTGTGTTGTAACATGATTTATGCTATTATCTGGATTAAGGGGAGGAACACTATTATTACAATTTATTAAAACTTCTATGTTTTTTAGGATGCCCCCCGCCTCTTATTGATGCCTAAGACCACCGAGCGGCCGAGTTTACCGAGAAAATTTTTGGTCGCTTGAAACAAGCGATTAGTGAGAAGGAACTCGCTGTTTCGTTCATTCTCGGTGCGCCACAGGCGAGCACACGAATGGGTTCGTTCTTGTTGTGTGTTATAGCGCCGCACAACGATAAATGGTCGAACTTACAGACGTGGAAAAATGACGTTTTGACGACGAAATTTATGTTGCGTGCCATTTTGTTATTATTTGCTTAATTGTGAAAATACTGACTTGTCTCGTACTTATCAAAGTCGTAATTATCGATGAAAACTAAAGTTATTAAAATCTTGGAATTTTATATGTAAAAGCATATATTTTACTCGTTTCAGCTGTTGAACCGTGTGTTTCTATTCAAATATAGACTTACTTTACGTGCTTTTTATGATCATTTACTAACTATCAAGGGAGGAAAGAACAGTTTTCATCAATTTTTACAAACGTTTTTAAGTGATCTCGTCATTTTGTTTCATTCAAATTGTCTGTATTTAAAAATGGTACGCAACATAAATTCACGTGTCATTCAAAATTTTCCTATTTAAATTACATTTTTTTGTTTTATATGATTAACTCTTTAATTTTTTGTGATAACACTTAAATTGAGCAAGATAACGCAATTTTATGATAATGTTTTGTATAATATTTTGAATTATTATAAATAACTATTATTTTAGTTGGAAGAGAAAATGTCTTTGAATGAATTGTGATATAATAATTTCATTTAAATCATTTGCTTTGGAATAGGAAGATCCTTCAATACATACAAGATACACGTATACTTAAGTTTCATTGCCTAAAAATTAAAGATAGTACCATTTGGATTAAGTAAATAATAATAAAGATAGTATCACTTGAGTTTTACTTTTTATTTTGATAATAAAATTTAATTTAGTGCCATAGTTATTGATATTCATTTTTTTATAGAAAATTAGAATTTATTACACTTCAGCATTTACATAGCCAAGAAAGGGCCTTGGTTTACATAAATTTCTTATCCACATTCATTTTTCCACACTGCTAGTATCTAACTGTAAACACAAATAAAAGATTTTTTTGATTTTCTTATTGTCATTTCTTTGAATACAATATATGTTCTTCTATATTATAATATTTATTATCTACATATCACAGCCTGATCATTGCTATACTATACAATGTACTATATTATATAATATACTACAATGCAATAGTACGACTACAATTATCCAGACTTCCTCTTTCTTCCCATCCCCAGATCTCCATTCCATACTCCATAACACTTTGTACTAGATATTTAAACAGTACCCAACTCCTTATAAAATTGTTTCTGCATAATCTTTCCCTAAATCTCATACCTTTTTGGCTGCCCTCCCTTCCCTGCTCAATTCTATTATACTTCATAATCACCTTTTCTATTAAAAGTAAAGCCTAAGTAAAACATTGTATTTCCTCAAGCTCTTTACCCTCCCATTTCCATACTTCCTTCTTTTCTTTCCCATGCTTATTAAATACTACTTGGTTTTTTCAGCGCACAGTTCTAGTTTTCTATTTTTTTTTAAGTGTATCCATCATGTTTATCAGTGCAATCCTATTTTTCGCTAAAAACACTATATCATCTGCATATGCTAAGTTTCATATCCTTACTATCTACCGCCGTTCCTCCTATATTTTTATTTTTTAACTCTCTATGCGCAATATATAAATTAAACAGGAATCAGGAGCCCTGCCTAACTCTTCTTCTTGTCTGGAACTTCTTTGTCAAACCTCTGCTTGTTCTAACCGTAACCTCCGTGTCCTCATATACTCCATA
>NW_017259560.1:833751-835955 GCF_001594045.1 Atta colombica
TATCTACTCTGTCGATAGCTGCCTTCAGATCTGTAAAGAGAGCATACTTTCCTCTCCTTATCTTCTGTCTGCTTCTTCTTTTGAATAAGATGATTCAGTACAAATATGTTATTCATCGTCAACCTGCCTTTTCTGAATCCTGATTGCGTCTCCAGGATTATATTTTTCTTCCCTACTTCTTTTTCCTCTCGTTCTTTATCCGCCACCATTTTCTACTACTTCTACCTTTCTCCCGCTTAACCTACCCATGCTTCCTTCCACTACATACATTCGCAGTTCTACTGTAAATATTCCCTCCCTTATTATATACACTCCTCTTTTTATATTCTCCTCTCCCTCTTCCTCTCCTAATATGTATAACCGTGTCTTATCCTCCTCTTCATCTCATTTAACATATCTTTTATCTCTTTTATCTCTTTACTATATTCCTCCCATCTCTCTCTAACTCTTTTCTCCGCCTTCTCTATCCACTCCTTTACCTTATTTTCTCTTTCTATTATTTTCTCTTCTAACCCCTTAATCTTCTCCTCCCAAAATTTTTCCTTGATCTTCCATGAACTTTCCATGACTACTTTTCTTTCCTCCCTTATATTTTCCCCGAAAGTCTTTCCTTTCTCATTAATTTAATCTCCCTGATATTGTCTTCTACCTCCTCTTTCGCTCCTCTCCTCTCTGTCTCTTCATTTAACTTAAATGTTACCTTTTTCCCGCCGTCTGTGCCCCTCTCCTCTGTCAACTTCCTCTACTTGCTATCCACTACCACTTGCTTTCCCTTCTCAACTTCCCTCTTCCTTGGGTCGTTTGCGTTTTTCGACATCATAACTTTACTTACTTTCCTTCTGTTTACCTCTGTGTAGAATAGTCCTATCACTACGAAGTTCTTATCGCCTTTATTTGTGTTACTTCTGTGTCACCGTATTCTACTTATCCGCACCTAATATCCTATTTTTCACCTCTAATTACACTTCAGTACGCGATTCACCGCTAAATTCGCACGCACGCATCCACTCTCGCGCCACTTAATCGAGTTCCCCATCCTTTTATACAAATGATACATTCTTTTATACAAATGATACATCTTTAGATTAATATTCATTATTTATTTTGGCATAATATAAAGAAAAAGGGATTTAATTTTGCGCTAGTTCTTGACATCTTTTAAAAGAATGGTACATATCATTAACGTTAATACTATTTGTATAATATAATTTGGTATTACGACATGGTATTACATGGAATTTAACTTAGCGCCAATTATTGATATCAAATTTTTTTTACGAATACATACAATTTTGAGAAATTTCACTTGGTGCCAATTTTGTAGATATCAAATCTTTTATACAAATCTTTTATACATATCATTTAAATTAAGTAAACAACAAGAGATACTGATTCAGTATCAAGCAACGAAAAAATCCAATGTGAATGGTGCGAAAGTTGGAAGGAAAAGGAAAAGATGACGGGAAACATTCAGGAAGGGAAAAGTTCTTGTATAAGCACTAAGGGAGAGTATATTTCTGGTAACGATTCTGTGTCGCTTTGTAAATTAAGTCCATTCTTTTTCTTTTTATAAAAATCATCTCTGAAGTTAATCTTTTGTTGTAAGATGGTTCCCTATCTAAAATTTTAATCTTGTTCACAGTTATGATCAAATAAAATCCAACGATTAGATATGACAATTGGAGAGCCTAATTTTTTTATTAACATCCGACGAATGCTTTGCAATTCTTGTTTTCAATTGTCTTTTTATCTGATCAATATATGATGCATCACAATCGTTGCATGAGATTCTATAAATAACATCATGGTATGATGCTGTTAGTAATTGTAAGTATTGAGGAATTAAATGAAATTATTGCAAGTTATTGATAAATTATAAAAATACAATATAGAAATTTGTCACGATCATATTTCATCACAATGTGCTATCATGCTATAAACTCTAATTTAATATCATTTTATGAGGTATTAACTATTAGGTATTTTTTGATCATTATAACATATACGATGTCTGCATATGCAATATATATATATATATATATATGTGTATATGCGTGCGTGCGTGCGTGCGTGCGTGCGTGCGTGCGTGCGTGCGTGCGTGCGTGCGTGCAGAAACATAATATAAAAAGTATAGTAAAACTCCGTTTGTTCAAACATGTTGAGAGACAGGACAGTTCGTTAATTAAAAAATTTGGATAATGAAA
>NW_017259560.1:836055-841863 GCF_001594045.1 Atta colombica
ATATAAAATTATGTATTACGTATAATTAACAAAACAATATAATGATGTAAAAAAAACATTTTTAAATAATAAACAGTTACATGTATTTTCTAGTTACATACTTTTGTCATTTTAATTACATATATATAGAGTCTTTCATAGGGACGCTCGAAATTTGTTAGATCGTAGTAGCCATGTCGTTAAAGTGACATCTGTCAAATTTGTTGTGAATTGTTTAGTAGTGTATGGCAAATCACCATGGAAGGTCATAGTGTTGAGTAACGTGTGCAAATCATAAAATTTTATTATCAAAATCAGTGTTCGAAACGAACGTTCCGCGCATTATGATTTTTATCCTCGCCACAACCGTCCTGCCGAGTCGACTATTCGACATTTGGTGGTCAAATTCGAGTCAACTGGTTCGATAAATAACCAGCCAACACCAGTACGTCGCCGAAATGCAAGGTCTGCTGAAAATCTGTTGCTGTGCGTGAGAGTGTACGGGAAAACCCGAAGCGGTCAATTTCTCGTCGTTCATAAGAACTTGGCCTTTCTGCAACTTCAACTTGGCGAATTTTGCGTCGGGACTTGGGTCCCTATAAAATTCAACTGACCCAGGAACTCAAGGTAAACGACCATAGACAACGCCGTGTGTTCGCTGATTGGGTTCTGGAGCAATTGGAAGTTAACCCAAATTTTGCCAAACAAATCATCTTTAGCGATGAGGCCCATTTTTGGATGAATGGATATGTGAACAAGCAAAATTGTCGAATTTGGAACGATCTCAATCCACGCGAGATACACCAGCTCCAAATATATCCCGAGATAGTCACTGTTTGGTGCGAATTTTGATCTGGCGAAATCATCGGTCCGTACTTTTTCCAAAATGAAGCGGGCGTTGCCATAACCGTTAACGGCGAGCGCTACAGATCGATGATAAGCAACTTCTTGTGACCTAAAATAGATGATATGGATATCGATAACATGTGTTCCAACATGGGTTCCAACAGGACATGGCGCTACGTGCCACACACCGCATGCCACAATGGACATTTCTGCACGAGCGATTTAAGGGCATGGTTATCTCGCGCGGCGGCGACTGGCTACCGAGATCGTGTCATTTAACGCCTTTAAACTTCTTTCTTTGGAGCTATCTTAAGTCGCAGGTCTATACGAATAAACCGCAAACAATTGATGCTCTCAAAGTCAACAAACGTCATCCAGCAAATTCAGCCAGATTTATGCGAGAAAGTCATCGAAAATTGGACCGCCCGAATACGTGTCACCAAGCGAAGCCGCAGCGGACATTTGAGCGACATTATATTCCATACTTAATGCCATAAAATATTCTTTGAAATAAAAAAAAAATTGAATGGATATCTCACACACAACTTGTTTTATTTACATTTAAAAATCGAGCGTCCTTATTGAAAGACCCTTTATATATAAAGTATAACGTTCTAGTTTTGCTTTTTACATAAGTTTTTCTACTCTTTTTCGTTTTCTATTATTTTTTTTGTATCTCGGTTTCAACTACATTTATTTCTTCAATTTGAGAATATTCAAAACATTTGAAACATCCAATTTAACTAATTTTGAACTTTTTCTTTTTTCTTTTATTTTTTCTCTCTCAATATTATCATTTCTGTTCGCTTGTTTGACTAAGAAAAACATTCGTGTTATTAAATAGAAACGGATAACATTCTTAGTAAATTCGTAATTATGTTTCTCACAGCCAAGAAGAGCCAGGATTTTTTCTTCGTCAATCAATTCCATTATTTACAAATAATGAACAATTAACATTAATTTCTCCACATTGTGTTGCTTCTATTACTCTTTTTTCCAAAGTTGAAAGCAATTGAAATAAGGTCACAGAAGGATTTATTAAATATCCTTTTGATTTTATTTGAATTAATTTATATCTTTCTGATATCTCATCATTTGGTTGTAAAATCAATGTTTTTAAACATTCTTCACAAATAACAATTTTATTATTATTTATACCTTACAAAACCTATTTTCTTTTCTTGCCACATATCCAGCAATGTACATCAGAATGTAATCAGAGATAGTACATATACCATACGAATCATACGAATCATGATCATTAAGAATTGATGGGACATAAAATCAGTATTTTTTTTTCTGTTCAGGATAGTATCTATCTGACCTATCAATGCTCTTCCCGTTCTTTAATATATGTTATATCTTTAATATTTAGAAGAACATTCATTAATTCTATACTTGACACATTAGAATTTTTTGATGGTTTTATTAAAGAGAATATTTTGATATCAATCTGTATATTTGTATAAATAACTGAGAATCAAGATGAATCATTGGAACCACAACAATTTCGCATCATTTCAAAAAATACTACTCTACAAATGTCATAATTAAATATTACAAATTTTATTTACATTTTGAAAAAGATAAATTTACCTCCAAACTGTCTTGATTTAATCTAGATGTCATCAAATACTGAATTCCGCATTCATTATTCAAAAAAGAACAAATTTCAAGAGTAGCTTTGAGAGAAACTTTCAAACTGTAACAAGTTTGCTCAGTTATAAAATTGAATTGCATTTTTTTAGTTCCTTTTTCCTATTCAATTAAAAATGTTAAGAAATGTTCGATATTCTGTAAACAAATATTGATAAAGTCCTTTAAAAAACGTATATAATAAACATCATAAACAAACATATAAATTTATTTAAATTTTACATAATTAAACACTGAACATCACAATTACTATATCATAAAATTACTCGCAAGGTTTATACTTATGATTACCTTATACATTTCGTTACCCAGTTGAATTCTTAGGAGTGCGACTATTCATGGCAGTGAGCAATGTATTTACTCTTTTGCATAATTTGATCCATCAGCATTGAAATCATAATGAAGCTGCCTCTTTGAATATTTGCATGGTAGGTGCCACACTGAAAAACTGAAAAATAATATTTAAGTACATATGATGTCAGTGTATACATACATTACTTCATTGTAAATAAAATATAGAATTATAATAATGTTTATTATTATAATAAATAAATATAATATTTATTATTGTAATAATGTCTTTATCAACACAATCATTACTCATAATGATACTTCGGTTCACATATTCTAAATTTTTTTATCGATAAAAGAGGCTTGCGAGCTATCTAATTAGCTGAAAAGCTACATTTAAGTCACTTTTGTGGATAAAAGAAACATCGGAATATATATACATAGACCTTTATCTACATACTCGAAATTACCCGCCATTACAACATTCATTTTCTGATAATATTTAGGTTTGATATGATATTTATCCAAATGATAATTAGATTTCAGATTAAATCCTTGAGGATTTTCAATGGTAACGCATACCAATGTTTTAATGAAATTATACCATTCGGAGTCTGTATATTTATTAAAAAACGAAAAATCAAGTGTTCAATTAAATATTAAAAGTATAATATATTATGTTAATATAATAAATATGGACAATATAAAATTATTAATTAAAATCATAACATTTTTCTTATTATTAAATTAAATAATTGGAAAGAAATTGTGTATTGTCAATTTAGATGTTTTAATATAAATTTTTTACTTTTAACTCACCCAAAATCTCGCATATCGAATTGAGAAAAAATAATTTCGTAATTTTATTAAATGTGGAAAATCAGAAATAAATCACAAGCGTCTTTCTGTATCTACAATATGCTATATACTAACACATTCTTCTGTTACTCTAAATATTTTCCACATAGATCTATTTCATGATGCTCCATTTGATATTACGGTGTCTAAGTCCAAGTTCTGTTAGAATAATGCACTTTATAATAATTTTGTGTAAGATTGATGCATTTGTATTGCCAACACTCAAAAAGCAAGCCAAATATTGAATCCATGTTCCTTTAAAGGGCTGAAACAATTAATGCATGGTCTCCTTTTTTTTTCTTTTGTTCTTCCGAGGTATATTAATCCAAATCAATAAAGCCTTCAACTTTTAGACTCTTACAGTTAAAATATAGTTTCGATAATTTCATTTCATCTACTAATAAAACACCTAAAATACCTAAAAATAAATTTCAGCTTGAAATATTGTGTATAATATTTATTAAAATACGTAAAAGTTAAGTTTCTTGTGTAATTGTCCAAGCAAGAAAGAAATATTTCTTAATCAAAAACATTTTTTATGTTAATAGAATTAATTATAATTTTGTAAATAAAATGTATATGTATATACCTCGCACATCATTAGATTCCATATTTGTTGTTTTTGTTTTCAATATTTCAAATGTGCTTATTTAAAATTCATAACAACTTTTGACTTGATATAACGATTTAGTATTTCAATTGAAGGTAGGGTTAGAATATTGCGAGATCTCAAATGATTATACGATATGATTTTGTATATTTAATCCGAAGCAAAATACATTCATATATCCATTCGTTTGATTATTTTATGCTCTTCACACTTTTTAATTTTGCTGTTGCAAAACAGCTTTAACAACTTTAACAGCTAATTGTTGAAATAAATTTGAAATAGCTTCCTCTATTACTTTGTCATTACAATGAAAACATTTATTTTTCAAGTATGTTATTTCATTGTACTTTTAACCTGCAAAATTATTTTAAATTAAAAGATAAATTTGAATGTGTAAAAACTTTAATTTGTATGTTGAAAAAAAGATGCAAAACGTATTTTCTCACGAAGCCTCCTTTCCCGACATTTATAATATAAATTATTGGGAGTACAAATGAGTTTCCGCCGTTTGCAAAAGACGGCGCCACTAATAAATTATAGTTAAAATTGTTTGATGTAAAACGACATATCGTAAGATTGGACATCCGGCAACACCATAACCTTGAAATATTAGCGATTTTGTATCAGCATCATATATTTTTTTTTGTACGAAAATGTCAAGTTTTGAGCCGAATAAGCGTCATTTGCGGGAACTTTTGATTTACTTCTTTAATTTGAAGAAATCTGCAGCTGAGGCTTATAGATTGCTTGTAGAAGCATATGGTGATGCTGTCTTAAGTGAGAGAAGTTGTCGTGAGTAGTTTCAAAAGTTTAAATGAATTTGACATCGAAGATAAAGAACGTAGCTGAAAGTGTATGAAGACGCGGAATTGGAAGCATTATTGGATGAAATACTCAAATGTGAAGTTCTACCCCATCCGTCGTATTCTCCAGACATTGCTCCTTCCGACTATCACTTGTTCCGATCGATGACGCATGGCCTGTCTGAGCAGCACTTCACATCATATGAAGGTACCAAAAATTGTATCGATGATTGGATAGCCTCAAAAAATGAAGCATTCTTCCGACGCGGTATCCACATGCTATCAGAAAGATGGGAAAAAATAGTGGCTAGCGATGGCCATTACTTTGAATAAAACATTATGTACCGTTCTTTCACAATAAATGCTTAATTTTTGATAAAAAACGGCGGAAACTTATTTGACGCCTAATATTTTTAATTTTTGAATTCGAGTTAAATTATGCAATTGCTTATTAATCTTTTTCAATTTTTTTGTACATAAAAACAAACATCTCATTTTTTGTCTTACTCTATATTGTCTTTTAATTACGGAATCTTGATAATTTGCAACTCTACAAAAAATTAGCATTTTATTTGAAATCTAATATAATTAAAGAAAAAAACATCCTACAAAATAAATATAAATACTTTTATAAATGTAACAAAACTTTAATTAAATTTTAATATTATTATTACTGTAAAATATAAAAATAGAATTAATGTACAAATTTGTTTTTATTAATAATTTTTTGACATGGAAACATACTTTGTAAATCTTTTACAATTT
>NW_017259560.1:841963-846617 GCF_001594045.1 Atta colombica
ATTTTAATATTAAAAGAAATTTATTTTTTTTCCAATAAATATAATTTAATACATTAATAATATTTTAATAAATTATAGTAAATGTTATATCAAATGTTATTTACCATGTTATTTCATATAATATGTTATGTTAAATTATTTATATTATTTTATTATGATTTTTATTTTGATTTACCTTCCATATTTGTATTAATGATAACACATCTTAAAATATATGATAAATCATTTGCCCAACATGTTCACATCATATAATTATCATTGATATTGCAAATCTCATTGATATTGGCAAACCAATAACTTGTTGAGACTTTAATATTTTTAGCAGTATTTATATCTTCAACAGAAAACTTAGAAACTATTTTTCTAATGACATAAATGATTCATTTTCTATTTGCAATGCTTTATTTATCATATATAATGTAGAAGGAATTGATTTTTCTGCTAAATATAAAATTGTTTCAGAAGTTTCACATTCAGTTAGAAACTTTCATAAGATAACGTCATCAATATTATTATTCCATCGGCTCAAAATATGGTGTCTTTTTTATTGGAAAAATTAAAGGAACTGCTTCTTCTTTTAATTTTGGATTTTTTCTTATCACATAAATGATTTTTCCATCTGCTTGCATAAATACATCTTCTTTAATAATATCTTCTGACTTAAAATGTAATTCACAAACTCTGCTATTCCTATTTATTTTTATATTTTTAGTAGACATAATATTGTACCAAGAAGTAAACATATCATTCTATAAAAAAAAATTAAAGTTTTAATTATTAAAATATACTCGAAATATTAGGTGGGAAATATTAGTGGGAAAAAGTTCGTGGCATTTTTTAATGCCATCTAACAGAAAAAACACCACGAACTTTTTCCCACACCTAATATATACTTGTAATATATATATTATTTGTAAATACAATATACAAAAAAAAGATATTATTCCTTACAATGTAAATACTTACTGTGCGAGGTGTAAACAAGCTTTTTCTTGCTGTTCCTTTTTTGTCTCCTGTGAAATTGCATCCATGCAACAAGCCATTATTTATAAAGCAACTTATTTTATCTATAATAATATAAATTAAGAAAATTAGTTAACTGCAGGATTATCCTTGACAGCAAAGTTTGCGGATATAAATTTTGAGCAGTCTGCTATCAATTTTTGATTGCAACAAATTGTATACAGAGTTTATATTACTGAGTTTATATTACTGACATTATCAGCAAATTATTATCAAAAGTATGATAAAACCTACTAAACATACTATGCCAACAGATTGAGGGGATTTGAGAAACAAAGTCCTGTATAATCTGATGGTAGATTGACAATGAGAGCAAATCAAGAGCAGAATCTAATTCGAGCAGATTCTGCTTGGTTTCTATCACTTCTGGCATAACATGTTTAGCAGGTTTTGTCATATTTCTGATAGCAATTTGCTAACAATATCAGTAATACAAACTCTATGTACAAGTTGTGTACACTCTGTGTATAGTTGAGTCTGTCAGCAAGCTTTGTTGACAAACTCATATCTAAATGTGAACACAGATGTTATGGTTTTGTAGTTAAAATCTGATAAAGTTCCAATTTGGTTCCAAATTGCTAACATTTTGTTATCAGGGTATATTAATGTTCAAATGAAAATATACGCATTCTGATTGTTAAGAGAATAAAACATTATATATAATATTTCAGCTAAATATTTATATTTCAGCTAAATATTTATATTTATTTCACATGCAAGCAAGGTTATAAAAGCTAAAATTTTAATATTTACGTTAAAAATAATTCTATAAATTTCCTCAAAATTATATCAATTACAAATAAAATGTAATTAAATTATACTTTAAACAATGTACAACATTACAGAACTTTACTAAATAAACTCACTTCTACATTTAAATATAATTCACGAACAGTGACACTTACCATACATCGTATATATATGAATGTTCAATATGGCAACGAAATGTTGCAAGTTATTCCATTTAGCGAATCCGGCAGTATAGGGTGCGTTTGGGGAAACACTATTCGTACTATGAACGCAAACCAACGCTGTTCTTGGAGCCAATAATGCGATAGCGTTAGCAAGCTCCATGAACGATCCTAGCATAGCGTTTAACCAGAGAGAAATATTTGTCGAGGTTAAATTAATGTAGATGATTCTGTTTTCAATCACCAACCAAACTTTTCTCTATAATTAAAATTTTTAAGGTTTTGTAATGTATTTGTAACATAAATTTTTAATTTTCTCGTAGTGAATAACAGAACGCAATCTCAATTGCAATCTCTATGATAGCTTGCCGCTAGGTCAGAGTGAACAATGTAAACTAGATCAAAAAATTAATAGTTATATTAAATAAATTAATCAGATAAAAGGAAGAAACCCTTGAGCATCCGTTATCGATTTCAAAAGAAGAAGCATATCTACATTTAATACCTAAGGATCTTAAGCATCTGCAGCGGAATACCCTATCGCAATAGTAACTTTTTTCCGTACACGGGAATTAAAAATTGCCAGTAACAAGATATCTCTTTCACATTTATAATGAAATCAAATACACAAGTTGAACTTTGCAGAAACTTTGAAAAGTTAAAGATGATACACAAGAATTACCAGTCTAGTGATAAACCATTCCAGCCTAGTGATAAACCATCAGCAGAGATTAAAATTGAGATTACAAAATTGAGATTCATTATGATAAAATTTGAAATTCACACGTTATGTATGTACGTTTACTCTATGAAATTCTAAGAGAGAAAAGTTTGGTGACACTCGAGAACAGAATCCCCTTTAACATTAATCTAACTTTGACGAATGTTAAACGCTACCAACGCTATGTTGGGTCGTTCACAAATTTGTAAACGCTAATGCTATCAATACACTTCGGAAGGAATAGCGTTAATAGCGCATAGTTGTGACGTAACACGTTACCATTAGTCATGCTATCAATACACTTCGGAAGGAATAGCGTTAATAGCGCATAGTTGTGACGTAACACGTTACCATTAATCATGATCGTATTTTTTAACGATATCTGCACCTTCGCGAACAGTTTGTAACGCTAAATAGCGCGAATAGTGTCTCTTCGAACCCACTTTTTTCTCCCTATCCTATCTATTGTAGTTAGATCTCCTTATTCTTACTTCGGTCGCAACTAACGCTTGCAACACCACGCTTGTGTGTATTACAGCGCTGCATCACGATAAGTGGTCAAAGTTAGGCGTGAAAAAGTGATGTTTTAATGACAAAATTTATGTTGCGTGTTATTATTTGCCTAATTATGAAAATGTAACTTGTCTCGTACTTATCAAAGTCATATCGATGAAAACTAAAGTTATCTTGGAATTTTATATGTAAAAACATATATTTTACTCGTTTCAATAGCTGTCAAAGTGTATTTCTGCCCGACTCATTTTACGCCTCACTTCCCAGTCAAAAATAGTTCCTCAAAAAGATATCGTTTCGACATTGTTACGATGGAAAAGTTGTCAATTCGAAACTTGCATCGAAATTTCAATATTTTCGAATGATAAAAAATTACGTATGTAGAGAATGCAATGAGAGATTTGATACATTTTTAACATTTTTGGTATAAATTTGTGATATGTAATCTTATTAATTTTAAAATATTTTCATTCAAAGGTCGAATCGACAATTTTTTTCGATTTCATTTCGACAATTGCAATATCGTTCTAATCATAAAAGCTTTCTCAAAATTTTTCAGAATTTATATAATTTTTTTAGATAATTTTTTAGAAAATTGTGGAATTTTTTTATACAAATCGGAACATTTTTTACAATTGTCGATAAAGTCTACATCTTTTCTTCTAATAATTCTTTGTATCTTATTTTATTGTTCTATTCCTGAATAACATTATTTTTATTTGTACTTTGTAGTTTATTTAATATAATCTTATTACGTTATTTTGTATTGAGAAATTTTAGGGAATAATGTCTCTTACCATACATACTAACAATCTATTAGCTATCTCTTACCACAAATGAGCAAAATCAAGGAAAAATATTATCAATTCTATCAAAGTCTAGTTAGACTAATTCTAGCTTGAATCGATATCGAAACGATCTAATTTTATCTTCTGAAATATGATGCTAATCAATACTTATTTTCACAATAAAATTTCAATGAAATTTTAATGAATTTTCTCCACCACTATTATTATTAGTAACATTACTTGTCGAATTTATTTATTACATTAGTGGCACTGGTAGTATATTTTTATGCTGATTAGATCAATTCAAGATTTTATTTCCAACTCGAAAATTAATCGAAATTGGAGCCAAAAATCCATCGAAATCAATAGAAATTTCGAAAACTTTCGACTTTTATTTTCGACATCGAAATGACGTCTTTTTGAGAAATTATTTCTGATTGGATTACTGATTGTCAAGGAAGGAAAGGGCAGTTTTCATAGATTTTTAAAGTGATTTCATCATTTCGTTTCATCCAAATTGTCTTTATTTCAAAATGGCACGCAACATAAATTAACGTGTTATTTCTCGCTTCTGATCACGATTCCAACATGGCCGCCGCGACTAATCAGGAGCTATAAAGGAGAACGCGGTAATAATTCCTTGCTTACATTGCAATCTAACATAAAATATAATTAATAGCATGTCAATATATATATAT
>NW_017259560.1:846717-867545 GCF_001594045.1 Atta colombica
TTATAAGAGAAATTCGGGTAGTTTCGTACGATGAACATTCCCGAACATTCGAATTTTTCACCGATTTTGTGAGCCAAAAACAATACCGAAGCATTATGTCGAAACTCGTAAACTCGTTTCAATGTGACTTTGTTTTTGTTTTTGGCTTATAAAATCGCTGAAAAATTCGAGTGTCCGGAAATGCCCATTCGAGGTTACCCGAATTTCCCATAATGGATGAATTCAAAATACTTTTCTTCATGAAGCCTTTTTGAAACTGGAAATTTTTGTATAAATGTGATCGAAATTACTGGAGAACATTCAATAGACATTTTGAAAGAGCGATAAATTCTTGAGGTTGATGAATGAGATTGGTCAATCATATCATATTCTGTATAGATCATATAAAATCATATAAAACTATCAAGACAAAGAATCTAAAATTTGTCATAATTTATTTAACTTTTCCTTAATAGAAAAATAATTTTATTTCATATTCAACATCAATGATAATAAATGAGAATAAAAATATAACCAATTATAAAGAGTAAACAGAAAAAAAACATACATACATATTTTTTACATAAAAGAGCTCAGAATCTTATATAATAAATACTTACTAGCATTTTCTTTATTATTGATAGATAAAAGTTAAGACTGAAATTCTTGGTTTCAATGTACCATGAAAAGATTGAATTTTTTATCATCTTTTTTTAAAACATACGTTCTTTTTCAACAAATTCAATTTGTTTCTAATGTTAGGTGCAGCAATTTTTATGGCCTCTGATTGATTCTTCGAATCTGATGATTGATCAGAGTCACTATTACAAATTTACATTTAATTTCGATTTCTTTAATAATAAACTGTAAACTGGAATCTTCAGAGTATTCGCTTTCAGTATTTTCCTTGATTTCTTTAAGTTTTTTTATAATAAAATTATTGTACAAGATTGAATCTTTAAAAAAAAAATTGTTGCATTTAAAAATACATTGAATTGTTAGAAAATATATGTTTAATAATTATATTTAATGTATATATATACAGGGTGTTTCCAAAAGGTGGTACCAAATTTTATGGTATGTAGTACTTGTTAAAACAAACCAAAAAGTTGTAATGAACAGTACTCCGAAAACCTTTTATTTCTGAGTTATGAAGCATTTTCTTCTGTAAAAAATAGAAAATAAATTAAATCTACAATAAATGTTTAATGTGTCTTTGGCTTATGTTAATACACGATTTGGTATGTTTCATCATTGAAGATCAAAGATTCCAGGTTTATTTCGTATTTGTTGACAATTTCCAAAATCTCTTAGTCAGTTCATTCACGGGCGCCTGTATGTGACTACAATTATGCAGGGATTGTTGTATTCAACTTTGGATTGTGGACCTGTCTAATTTTGTGTTATTTGAAAAATAGCTAAGTTTTACACAAATTCTGAAATGACGGATATTCATTTTATGTATGGCAGAGCAAAGGGCAGCTTGTCCGAATCGCCGACAGCCAAGTAGAAAAATGTTTAGCAAAATTCATCAATGCTTACGTGAGACCGGACAGTTCAAACCAAATTTAATTGAAAGGGTAAATCGCGACTTGTTAGAACTCCTGCATTTAGAGGAAAATATTTTACGCACAATTGAAGAAAATGGAACATTTTGTCGAAGGATCGCTCTGCAAGAAAGAAGCCATCACATTGGAACATTTTGCATGATCAATTTTTGCATCCCTATCATGTCCAGCACGTTTAGGCTCTTCTATCAGTTGATATGCAATCAACGGATCACTTTTTGTCAAAGGCTTCTTCATCGATGCAATCAAGATTATTTATTATATATAACAATATTTATGCAATATTTATGCAATATTTTGTTTACTGATGAGGCATCCTTCACCAGGAATGGGATCAATCACATTCATAACATGTTTGGGGAGATAAAAATCCTCATGCTATCATAGCATCAGCATCGTTTTTCTGTGAACGTTTAGGCAGGTATTTTTAGAGACCATCTAATCGGACTTACATTTTGCCTAATAGACTAACGGGACAAGTATATCTTATTATAATTTTCTTGAAAATAATTTATTCTAACTTTTGGGAGATATTCCTTTACAACAACGAATATGGTTCATGCACGATGGTGCCCCTTTTCTCGTTAATGTCAGACGCCATTTAACCAATCATTTTCAAGAAAGATGGATAGGACGTGGCGGTCCAATTGTATGGCCACTTCGTTCACCGGATTTAAATCCGTTAGATTATTATCTATAGGGACACTTGAAGAGCATGGTATATCAGTTGATACAATAAATGAATTGAACTCAGAGAATTGAAAACTGTTATCAACAAATATGGAATAAATCCAGAATCTTTGAACGTCTTTCGGTCTTCAATGAGCAGACATGCCGAATTGTGTGTTGAAATGGACGGAAGGCACATTGAACATTTATTGTAAATTTAAGTTATTTTCTATTTTTCAAAGAAGAAAATGCTTCATAATTCAGAAATAAAAGATTTTTGGAGTACTGTTCATTAAGATCTTTTGATTTGTTTTAATGAGTACTACTTATCCCTAAAGTTTGGTACTACCTTTTGGGAACTGTATAAAGTGTATATTTAAAAATCTCGCGTCTGAATCGTCAAGTATAATGAGATATAAGAAATAACTTCTAAATCACATATCACGTATCAGGGACGTAACATATTTTTCAAAGAAAAGATAAGTTTCTTGTAATATGAATAGGAATAACTGTGCGATAGTATAAGTTCATATATACATTCAAGATAAGTATAATAAATGGACAGTATAAGAATATTTACGTAGCAGTCTTACGTTCCGTCAGTGCAGTTGTCATAATCATATCTATACAATTTAAAGATTATGCGTTTCACGGGTTTCTTCCGTGTCCAGATCCATTCTTGGAATGTCAACCTTTCGTAAACCTTGCAGTTCACTTCATCAAGGCGAGGAGCAGTCTGATACTGAGCTGTTCCTCGAGGGTCGTTCCCCTTTATATATTACGCTACTTGTTGGAGTGGTGGAGGGAAAGAAGAGAATTGTAGATGGGAGGAGGGATGAGGGAAATCGGTCAATTCTCATTAACCGAGAGAATAGTTTTCCATATTTTATTTATATTGTAGTCATTATCTCTATTTAGACTGTTAGAGTATTTTTGTATCTCTATGGCTTCTTTATATTTTCTTGGAAAGTAATGTTGGCTATTGTGGTTGTTTTGTCAAACAGTATTTGATCCTGTTTCGATGTTGTGTTCTGATAGTGCTTGTGTGACGTGTTTTAACCTGACATCACGTTGGTGTTCTTTTATCCGTAGATTGACCTCTGATTCTCTCAGTTTCTCCAATGTATACTTGCCCACAGGAACAAGGTATTTTGTACACTCCTGCGGAGCTGAGTGGAGGTCTTTGAGTTTTAGGATTTCTTAAGATTTGTCCTATCTTTTTAGGTAGTTTAAAGATAGTTCGGATATTGTGTGATTTGTTTAATATCCTGCCAATCCGATCTGTTGTTCCTTTGACATATGGGAGAATGGATAAGATCCTCTCATCTGATTATGTGTCAGAGACCATTGTCTTGTTTGCATATTTATTGATTGTTTTGATTATGTCTTTTTTGTCATGTCTTTTTTTCTGTAAGGCTATTTTTAAGTGATTGAGTTCTGTCTGTAGATGTTCTTTGTCAGAGATGGTGAAAGCTCTATGTACAAGTGAATTGATTGCAGACTGTTTTTGTGCTGAGTGGTAGTGACTCGGCATGTAAGATATCTATCTATGTGTTGGTTTTCTGTACACTTGATGACCTATATATATATATATATATATTGTTTATAAAATTAAAATATATATATATATAATAAAGCATATAGAAAACTATACAAATTTTATTTAAGACATCTTTTCATATATTTTACTGTTCTGACGATAATTACTTTACGTATATAAGCATGGATTACGTGTATATGGAAGCGTTAATAATTAATTCTCGAAAATGATATATATTGTAATATAACTTTATTACACATGGTTGAATGTGTAAAAAAGTAATCTTTAATTTGGTAAAAAAAAATTTGAAAATTTCAGAAAATTATGAATCGTGGAGATATTTTGTTAAACAAAAAAATAAACAAAATTTTTTTATTTATAACTTTAAAGTACTCTTGAAACCGTTTAACAACTTTTGTTTAAAAAACTTTTTTCTGTCTTTTACTTTCCGATGATATTCGCCTTGAAAGAAAAATACCGTTTTTTTTTAAAAGGATGTTCCTCTTAAACATGAGTTAGCACACGTATAAAAAAATACGTATCTCTTAGATTTTCGTGTTTAACAACATATCTCATGGAGAATCAAATCGGTTTCAGACAGTTGAACCTTCCCTTGTTAAATGTACGTTTTAACACGGAGCTCAAATTAGACAGATCTGACTTAAACAATATAAATATATGTATAGTTACAATCACTTTTCAAAATCATTTTATTATGTAATGAAAAATACTCACGGATTTAGTCATGATTATGAAGTATAAATTTCACTTAATGAAATAAAATATAAAAGTAAAATATAAAATTTCCGTTATACATATATGAGACGTCGATCTTATTCCGAAACTTACTTCGATCCGACGTTGAAATTGCAACGGCGAGTTAACAAAAAAACGTCGCAGTTATGGCTACACAGTATAAGTAGTGTGGTTATATTATGCAAGTGGCTACACTGTAGCATCCGAATGGCGCAAATTGTCGCGATTTTTAAGAGACTCATTCAGGATAGCATGCACTTTGCATTGTCAACGCAAAGATGAAAAAGGATAAAAGTCTTTTGTCACAATTTTTATAAAAAATTATAAATTTCACAAATTTTCGGATTTCTGTAATTTTATAACATTCTAAAATATTTCTCTTATATATAGAATTAATGGAAATAAAATTTATTAGTATTTCTGAAAAGTGTTTAATTTGTAAAAAATTCTGACAAAAATTCTCACCTAACATAAAAAAACTCAAGCAATATTAAGAACGTAGTCAATACTTTTGATTAGCTATATTGTAGCTCCATACGTTATTCATTTAAACATATATTTAATATATAATTTTAATTATAATAATCAGAATATAGTCACAAAATAGTCAACATAGCAAAA
Organism: Atta colombica; assembly: GCF_001594045.1. Lineage (NCBI taxonomy): Eukaryota > Metazoa > Arthropoda > Insecta > Hymenoptera > Formicidae > Atta > Atta colombica. Next base: position 851,851 of record NW_017259560.1, read on the forward strand.
GATGGAGGAAGTCAAAATGTCATCATCTTGACGTTTCCGTGATAATTGTGTGTTATAATACTTAGGAATGCAACGATGCGGCAAACATTTTGCATAAGATAAAAATTCAAATATCGAATGCGAATTGATCGTGTACGCTTTAGATGATTATGTATATAATGCATTACATGAAAAATAAATGCGTATGTAAATTGTAATAATATCCCAGAGTTTGCAATTAATCATTTTCTTCCTTTTTTCCACCTTATCTCTGCAGTATTGCGTTACGCGCGCATCATCATGCTTAATAAATCGCGCTGTTATTATTGCGCAGTGCGAATAATTATACAAAATAAAATAAAATATAATATTTCGCGTGTTAGAAGAATAAAATGACGACATATAACAGAAAAAATAGTAAGTATGCATGGTAAGTATATCGCGCGATGGAGACTGCGTTCGGCGGTTGCGACGAGGACCGATGGGCGGATCGCGCTCGGCGACCATTGACCCCGTGTGACGTCATCACCGCAACGCGGATGTAATTTTCCGCGTTACATAATTTCCTGCACCCGGGACATCCTCCTCCTCCCCCGCAGCGCAATGTCGTCTCCCGCGACATTACTTACTGTGACGTCATTTCCCGCAAACCTCCGTGATGTCATTCCCCTTGCCCAATGATGTGTGCATTATGACGTCACCTCCTCTCCTCCCCGCGGATCTCCCACGTCGCGGATACTCCCCTGCCCCTTATCCCTCAGAGAACCCGAGTTAAAACCCGCCTATATGCTCTACTTACTTACAATGTGCTCTACTGACATCATTTCATGAATTTCGCGCAACACGTAACATTTAAGTTTATGCTACACAATGTATAGACATTTGATAAACCTCATACGGTCATATTCATTCATTGCACTTAGAGTATATGGCAATTGCCCTCGATCCAATTGCGCACAAGCCAATCACAGCGCTAAAAAAACTAACCTAAAATTCCCTACGCAGAAGTCATTATGATTGATAGTGGACAATTGCTACAGTGCAATTGAACCGCTCTCATTGCACATAAGAGGGATTCGCATCTTTAATCGCGTATTCTTAAACTCATAAAAGAAAGTATCGCATCTCATTGCTTCTGACTGTAGTACATAGGAATCCATAGTCTGTTCTTAATCTTAAGGTGCTTTTTCATGTTGACGCTCGACGCTCATTTTATGCGTCAAAACAAGTCATGCGATTAAAATTGATAAATACAAAGCATCAATTTTAATCACGTGACCTGATTTGACGCATAAAATGAGCGTCGAGCATCAGCATAAAAAAGCACTTTCAAGCAATGGCTGCGTTTAGCAAAAAAAGCAGTTTTACAACTGTTGTAAAATTATTTAATATAATTAGTCTTGCTGTTAATTCCTCACTGATCTGAATGTATAAACCAATCATATTCAAGAATTTTAACAACATTTGAAAAACTACTTTTTCTGCTAAATACAGTCAATATCATATCATCTTAGATGCTAATATAGCTCTCTGATTGGTTCATGCACTAGCTTAGACCATCTCGAATCTTCAGCAATATCTATGAATTCCGCTTCTTGTATTCTTACATCATAATCACTGTCTTATGCCTGTATCAGACTATGGATTGACGGTTGCTCGGTTCTACTTCAATCAATCACAACATAGCAAGGCCATAATTGGTTAAAATAGAACCAAATAATCATCAATCGTAATCGTCAATCTGTAATCTGATACGGGCATTAGGATTGATATTGCTATTTCATTTGTACGTTTTTGTCGTACAACAAATGTGTACAGAATAAAGGTTCTCGGATCTCTTTATAGCCAATAGCCAATCAACAGGCTTGAAAAATTTTATGTACGACAAAGGATGCGGTCCACTTGACATTAAATGTTTCGAAGCGTTTGATTGATCAATTGGAAGAAAGAATTTTATTAATTAACTAATCAAAAAATGTTTCGAAACATTTGTAGCATCAGGTGGATAGCCAAAAATGTATAAATGAAATATCACCCTTAATGAGTTACAGAATAGGATACCTGAAGAGCCTGAGCCATTACACTGTCATCTTTGTGTCTTTTGCTGAAAAGCACCTTATGTATATTGTTTATAGTTTTGGGTCTATGAATCATGAAATTTCTTTATCTCTAGAATGGGCAGTGAAAATTTTCTCCATTAATTTCAATGGTAAAAATTTTTATTTTTCACTTTCCATCCTAGGGATAAAGTTTCATGATTGATACCCTGACGTTCTAACTCTAGATATAATACGATATAACAGCGATAAGCATTAAGCAGGAAGCACAGACTCTTGCATAACATATAAGACATAAGAAATCTAATCAGAGTTTATTTCAAAGGAAGAAAACGAAGGATTTTGATTGATACATTTTCTTATGCGTTATGTAATGACTCCCGCACACAGAACGCGGCAATGCTTGCCATGTGGCGGAAATTGGCGCGATAGCCAATCAACGTCTCGCTTGCTCGAAAATAATAATAAATATATAATTTCCGCCGCGCCACAAAAATTGAATTCAATCCAACTTTTGTCGCAGCGGAAGTAGTATTACATCATTTCTAAAAGTTTTGCATAGTAAAGCCGACTTAAGAACATAGAACTATTGGTTAGTACGATAATTTCCGCTGCTCGGCAAGCGTTGTCGCGTTCTGTGTGCAGGAGTCATATGCCCGTATTCAGATCTTGTACTTAAAATTTACTTCCTTAAATTTATTTTTAAATGCTCAGTAACCAATGAAATAATTCGTAGAGTATGTAAAGATAAATTTAAGGAAGCCTTAAATATAAGGACTGATTATGAATACGAATATTAATGAATACGAATATCTCCTAGAGATGTACTGAAGCAGTATAAACGTGAGATGCACTATAAACTATTCGCATATCCACCCTTTTTACTCCTTTTCCTACTCCTTGCTCTGTTCTTCTTGCTGAAGATCATTATGATTGTTATAGGTTATAACTTCTAAGCTATTGAAAACTTATAGCTTTGTATTTTTGTATTTCCTCACTTCGAAATTTCACAGAAGACTAAGAGACGAAAAGAAGAATATAAAAAAACTGAAATATTATATATTAACGAAGGCAAACAAATTTATAAAATGCCTTGTTGCGTTGCGATAAACTGTATCGATAGATCAGAAAAAGATAATTCAATTATTTAAATTTCCTGCGGATAATATTCGTCGACAACTTGTTATATGGCTGTAAAATAAATACATGACTTGTGAATATCACTACACTTCCTCGCAGATGAGAAATTTCAATCCTTTTTTTCAAATTGACATACATATTTGGCACCTTATCTAGAAATAACCTGAATGCCAGACATCTTCAGGTCCTGCACTAATATTACGATAAATATGATTTTGAAAGCAAAAATGAATGAAAGAAGCTACAAAATTTCAAGCAAATACAAATCATAACCCGTCACAACTCAGTAGAATGAGGACAAAGCAAGGAGTGGGAAAAAGAATAAAAATAGATGCGAATATCTACATTTCTAATGCTCTAATAATATTATTTCTGCCGCGCGGCAAAAGTTGGATTGAGTTCAATTTGAGGAAATTTTGTTGAAAGAGAATACACTTTATGTTTCTCTTTTTATAGAAGGAAAGTACCAATTTCATGCAAAGCAGGTCGATATTCATAGTCGATTCTTACATTTAAGATTATCTTAAGTACAGTCTTAAGATGTCATAAGTTAATCCGAAGACTGTATTTGCATCTTAAAACATTATTTAAGACAGTTTTAAAACGGACTATGAATATCACCCCATGTTTAGCTTGCAGTTGGCAAGCTTTTTTCCTGACGCGATATTCATAGAAAGAGACGGTGGAGATTTAAAAAGAGATGCTTGCAAACTATGTCTCTTTCACCATAATTTCGACCAAAGAGGTTGTATATATAAAGTAGGGGAATCACCTATGAATGCATGAGCGAATAGAAAGAAACAGAAACTGAGATAACCAGAGAGAATCAAGGGAATCTGGAGCAGATTCAGCCGGAAGCTTTGTTAGATTAAGTAGAAGATATTGTAGAAGAGCGATGAACATAAGATGCTGCACACACAGATATTGTACCCATAGAATTTATAATAATGAAAGAGGAATACAGATGTCGAGCTGTGAACAAGAAAGCACTAAAGAAATATCTTTCTATTCTGTTCTATTCTCTTATTGACACATGCGCAGAAAGAAAAAAAGTTACTGAGCAGGATAGAAATATTTTTTTATCCTTTTCTATCCTCTCATTGGCATATGCGCAAAAAGAAGAAAAGTTATTGAGCAGGACAAAAATATACATCTTCTGTCTCTCAGTCTTGCTCACTTGATTGGACAGGCTATTCCTCTTCCATTACTGTAAGTTCTATGATTGTACCGCATTAGTATTGTGTGTATGTAGTCACAGAAAGGTTGCAATACTTTCTTTTTTATGTGTTTCTGAATGCTTACTCACTGAGCGATTGGTTCTTATTTGTGGATCCACGTAACGTTTTGCTTTCGTCAATATATATTTCAATTTTTTAAATATTTCAGTTAATAATATTTCAGTTTTTTCTTTCTTTTCGTCTCTTAGTCTTATGGTAAAATTTCGAAGTGTGGAAATACAAAAATACGAAGCTATAAGGTTTCCAACAACTTTGAAACTACAATCTATAACAACCATAACGACTATAACCTTTTCAGCTCAGCGGTAGAGTGGGAACAGAGCAAGGAGAAGAAAGGAGTAAATGGCGGATATATGAATATTCACGTTTATAGTCTTATTTCGACATCGTTATCAAAACGAGTATACTTAGTTTCATATAACTCTGTCATCGTAGTATCCAGTCAATGAAATCTCCTATATTTCTTGCTGAGTTTAGGAATATTAAATAAAGTTAGAATATTTTAAGTGATAACAGTAAAGTGAAAAAAAAATAGAAGAAATATTCCTAACCATAAATCGTTAAGTTTAACGCTTAATATCTCAGTTCGCGGGGAATGACAATTATTTCTGTCAATCTTTCGTTTCATGTAAAAACGCATTGAATAAGCCTAATTTTATTGATTTTTAAGCTGCAAATCTATTGTATAATTATCAAAAAAAGCTTGTAATATACACAATGTCACAAGATAAATATATATGTATAAACAAAAAGTATAACTTAACAACTTAAATTATATATGAAAAAATTAGTAAATGTATGAAATTTACTATTTATTTACATTAAACTCGTTTTTGCCGGTAAAGTTTATATAAAGTCCAAAGTTATCTTTGTTTTTTATAATGAAATTAATGATTTTGCTAATTATTTTGCATATAAAATTATTAAGATAGAGTTATAAAAAAATCAATTGTGCAGATATTTCATACTTTATTCTAACATATTTGAACTTGAAATATGAAATATCTTTTAAACTATTAATTTTTTGATAATTATCTTAATTCCTTAATATTTTTATGCATAGAATAAGATGAATCATTTGATGTAAAGGACACAGAGTTCCTTCAATAAAAATTAATTTTTTGAAACTGTTTTCTAATCATATTACTTGTTTTTCTCAAATTTAGCCTATAATGTTAGCACTTCTTTTAGAGAAACTGGAAGAAGTCGACAGGGAAGAGCCACTCAATGACAAATTGAAGCTCTAATAACTTATTTAGAACAATATCCTCATGTAGCTGGTAAATTTATAACAATAAACAATAACATACAATTATAAGGAAGTTGGGAAGATTTTACTTTCTTAAATTCATTAGGATCTAAAGACAAAGAAAAAGATGTAAAATCATGGAAGACTGTAAGTATATAGTATATAATACAGGATGCTTGACAACAGGTGCAAAAAAAGAGTAATTCTAGATAATTAAACAAGAATTAAAAATAAAATTATAATTAAAACATATATATTTCATATATTTTTTATGTGAACATTTAAACATTTATTACAAATCCAAGCCGCAATTTTGTTATAAATTTTGTTTGTTTTAATTTTTGTTATTAATTTTCGTTTTATTTTATCATTTACATACACTTAAACTCTTTGCAAAGTTTTTTTCTAATTTTTCCCTTATTGTCAAACATCTTGAACATCAATATTCAACAAATATTACTACTACTAAGGCTTTATTCCTCTTGTATTCTTTCTGTTATTGATCGTAAAACTTATTTTTAAAGTTATTAATACATTTATTAAATATACTTCTTCAACATTTAATAATATTTTTATTTTTTTACAAACATAGCCAGATCTTATATGTAAAGATAAAAATAATACAAAAATTAAAAAAGGGAAAAACAGCAACAGGAAATAATTCTGTTAATATAAATTTATCTGATTTAGAAAAAAGAATTCTAGGAATAATTGAACACGAATATGTACAAGGTATATCGATGTACCTGACAGTTTTTCCAAAGAACGTGATGTAAGTAAAAGTATATCATTGTCCTCTTTTTTTGGATTCATTTTATATCTGTACATTCATTCAATTGTATAAAATAACATGTATTATGCGCTCATAGAATGTCATTGAAGAATTGACAGCAAAAAATGAAAATATTTTAAACGAAACACCAGCTCCAATTATCCCAAGAATTAGAAGACATAGGTATGTATTATCAATACTCTATTTTATAAAGAAATATATAATTTTATTTTTCGACTGTTACAAATGAAAGTAAATTGAACAATGAAGTGAATTGACTGAAAAAAATTTCATTGAACAAAACATAATAGATGTTCTATGTATGTCATTATAAATACAAAGTACAAGATGTTAGCTTAAAATTAAAGTTTGTTTCTTTACTCTAGTTTACACCGAGCACTTAATACTAATGCCTGATTCCACCATAATGACTACATTTACATAATACCCTCAATCAAGTTTAATAATATCCGTAGTTATAAAATTACCAATCATGGTCATTCCATTCTTCTGAGGAACAGCTATGATTGGTCAATTTTATAACCACGGATGTTATTAAACCCAATTAAACATGCTGTGTAACAAACCCAGTGAAAAATAACAATGAAATTGACGTCGAATCGACATTGACTCAATATTGATTCCATTATCATTTTTTACTTGGAAGGTTAATGATAATTTAATATTAAGTTAAATTATCATTGATGAAACTGCGCATTATTACGCATATCAAGTACGTGGTGTAAATTAGGTATTGTTAAACTTTACTATATATTCTAAATATTAATACTTTTTTACGCAAATATAACACAAATTAGGCCGAGTACAGAAAACATAAATACGGCCAGTATTCATAGTCGATTCTTATATTTAAGACCGTCTTAAGTATAGTCTTAAGATGTCACGAATCAATCAGAGAGCTGTATTAATGTCTTAAGACATTACTTAAGATAATCGTGAAGTAAGAACTGACTATGAATACCTATAACACTAAAATTCTAAATAGAATAATAAATGTGTATATTTCCGATTTAAAATAAATTTTTGTATTTTTTTGTACATATTTGCAGATAGGCAGAACGTTTAGGAGTACAATTATATGATGCTCGAGAATTTTTTGGGGCAATAGCAGACAAACATGTTGAAGCAATAATGATTAGTCTTATTGTCAATTTATCTTAAGAATATTTTAATTTTAATAATAAGAAAATTTTGACCAATTTATGTATACACAACTAACTTGGTAATAAGCCTTGTTTTATCAGAGCTGGAACATAGTGCTTAATATTCTTTGTAATTTTATATATTTTCAAGTTCATCAAACTAGTGTGCCGAGTACATTTTCACTTAACACACCTCTAAATTGAACTAGAAATATTATAATAATAAATTGCTAATCATTGAATTTATTATTCATTTAATATTGTAATATTACTTTCGTTCAGTTTACACCATGAAGAACTCACAAAATCGAAAATTTGTTCGGCATATAGTTTGAACTTAAAAATCACACAAAAATATTAAGCATATTAAAAACTCTAACTTCTTATTGATAAGCTTATTACTAATTATTATAATTATATTATATTATACTTTAGTTTAATAATATTATATGTTTATAGATGCTAGCTGAGGCTATGAAATTATTCGCAAGCCGAAGCATTATTGCGAATAAGCGAAACTACAGATAGAATGGCAAAGAATGAAGAACGATAAACACAGTTATTAGAAATCATATTTGAATGTTTGAAAAACAACGGTACATAAATTCAAGGATATATAAATTTAATTCTTTTTCATTATTATTTTATACATTTTATAATATTTTATAATAAAAATATTTTATAATACAAAATATTTTATCATACAAATCAAACGTTTATATTTATCAATATAATAAACTCAAATTATTTTCATCTAGAATTACTCATTCTCCTATGCATTGGTAATTGGGAAACCAATCTCGCATAATTTGCTTCTGTATACGCTATTGCTCTAGGCCCCTATATCTTATTCTTCTTCTTCTTCTTCAAACATCATTTGCTTCATTTGCATTTGTGCGTTACCAAAGATTACATTTTCTTCTATCCAGGGGGAGAGTCGATAGTGTACACGTATATTATGTAAAACTACACATGCATTTACAATTAATCCGCAAATATCTGGAGCATATATCAATATACATTAGTAAGATAAACATCTCCATGTTCCCTTTAAAATTCCAAATAATCTTTCAATGATACTCCGCTTTATATAATTTCTGATTATAATGATAGCGACTCCACTGAGAATAATTTGCCACACAGTGTCATTAACCATGGCTCTAATGGATATCCAGCATCTTCTGTAAATACATATATATATACAATTATGTGATTTAATTTTCCGGACATAAGATCTTAAGTCTGTTCTTATCTGAACTTTTTACATAGTTTATTCCTTTTTTCCGGTTTTTTCCGGTTTCTTTTCTTTTTTTCTTTTCATCATTTTTTTCCTCATTTCTTTTCAGAGAAAAAAAGAGAAGAGATGAACGGTGCAAGAATTAGATCAGCTAAAAACAACAAACTATGACAGTTTATTTCATGTTACAAATTTACTAAATATTTAAATCTTTTTGGAGAAAACTATTGAAAGTGAAAAATCTTTCTCAGTGATGACATTCCTATAAAGAATATTGCTTTTGATGGAAATATAAATATTTTTACTGTGTATAATTAATTGCACAATAAAAGTTGAAAAGTTTACCTACGTAATCAACATTCAATTAATTTATCAATTAAATAAATTTTCCTTTCCCTTAGTTATACTTGGTTAAAGCTCCATGACGTTTAATTGAAGAAGCCAATATGCATCATTTCTTGCACCTGGATATCGTGCATTTATATTTAATATTTTCATATTTATTCATATTTAATATTTTCTGGATCGACTATCTGTAAAAATATTAGAATTAACAGGATACTTTCCATAACTTTATACACACACACACACACACACACACACACACACATTGTTAATATATTTGCAAAGTTCAAAATTAGCTAATGAATAAAACGTATCTGTTCAACTTTAGCTATAGACGAAACACAAAGTCCCACAAAAAATCAATATGAATAAGATTTCAGGGATTGTAAAATATTGATATGCATTGCTCAGATATATATTAATTTTATCCCAAATTCTTGCCTATATTGAATTTTTTGTTTTGACAGTCTTGTGTTTTGACTTCAAAGTTGACTTTGAACTAAAGTTGGAACCAATTTGATATAAAACATAGAACATTTTTATTATACTTACTGCTTGAACATTCAAAGAATAATTACCATGGTGATTAACATATATTTCTTCATGAATATGTGGTGCAAGAATGTTTATGTACATACAATCAATAGCTCCAACAGCTCCAGGAAATAACTGTGCAGCTAGTGCAAATTTGTTCTATGCAATAGTCTTTTCATATGGAATCATGTCATGGGAAATTTTATCCATTGACGTAATAAATGTATATTTATTAATTGTGCCACTTTACATATGTAACGGCTAGCAGTTGGCTATTACTAATTTGCATTGGTTTCTAGTCTTTGATAAGAACCATGAGCAAAAAAACCAATTGTAACCAAAACCTGAATTTCCGGAAACAAGCCAGTTATACATTGTTTTTTTTTCAATTTTGTCTTAAATTATTAAGAATTTACAATGATCAAAATTGATTTAGTCTGTGCAATAAATTCTTGATTTAGTCTATGCAATAAATTCTTGTTGTAAAGTTCAAATGGATTTTGCTCATCGCGTAAAAATCTTCTCTCTTCTTTCAAGTCTCCGCATTCTTGTAAAAATAATATATTCCATTCTAAATATTTTCAGCCATTTCATCTTAAAAGTAAGAAGAAATCTTAATAATATTATTATGCATATTTCATTTACATTGCGTATAAAGAAAAATTTATATAGAACATAACCTAAATTTATTATTTGTTTATTTTATACTTTCAAATATTATAACATTTATAATACATTACTTTTAATTAAAATATTTTGCTGTAATATTTTTTGCATGCTCTTCTAAATATTTAATATGTATGATGTTTATTTAAATTACAAATCAAATTTAAATTACAAATTTAAATTACAAATGTCGCTATTGTTTATCGAGGAATCTTGTACTCCTATGTTACCATAAAATTCGGTCTTTTATTGAAACTTTTAACGACATCTATCGTTATAATAAATTACAGAATACCATTTTTTATTATATTTATCGTTTATAAGTTTAACTTTCATATATATTATTGATTCCGTTGATTTAAAGTACAATACGAAGAGAGAAACACAAACATGAAGAAAATATGTTGTATTTATAAATAATATATATGAAAAAAGTTATGTGTTCTTGGCAGCACTAGTCGCAGAAAATGGGAGCAGTTCAATTGCGCACTGTAACAATTGCCCACTGCCAATCACAGCGACTTCTACATAGGCAGTATTTTGGGTTATTTTTTTTAGCGCTGTGATTGGTTTGTGCGCAATTGGATCGTGGGCAATTGCCATACACTCGCAAAAAGTGTAAATAAATGGTGCAAAAAGATTAGTTGAAAAGAATATAGTGCAAAAGAGATAATATGGCTCCACCTAAACTGTCAATTTCTGGCTTCAACTCACCCTCACTACTAAAAAGCATGGGAATACTTAGTCTAGGTATATATGTCGTTGGTAAAAACCAATTGCTCGATGAGTAGGTTGCATTTCAAAAACCGTAGAAAAAAGTCTGTTGCAATCTTTTAGTCGATGAATGTACTACACCTATAAAAATTGCTTTCAGCTATTCACTTACTATTAACTTACTACTAATTCATTAACTATTAACAAATTGAAACATGCAGCAATCATGAAGAGGCACTTAGGATGTTTACTTGTGCAGTGGAATAGCGTAACGTGAAATCAACTGCAATTAGTGCGGAACACTTGTGATTGGTTCCGCTCTCGTTTCGCATTACGCTATTCCGCTGCATGGATAGGCACCTTTATGTCTCGACTCTTAGAGTGACTCTAAAATATACTATAGTTTATATACGAAATCAGACACGTAGTCCATTCATGTTGACAACTCATGAGCATCGTTTGTCTTCGTTTAACAATTGATAAACAACAAAAATGAAATTATTTTTAAACTTTGTAAATTGAACCGCGACCCAGATTGGTTAACATTTTTATTTCTTCCGCGGCATTGGCTGCATTCAGCGGACTCAACAGCTGAGTGAGCGTTCACTGTTATATGATGTATTCTTTTAGATCATCCATTCAACATTTTAGATTTAGAAGAATATATCAATAGCTAGCGCTCACTCAACTGTTGAATCCGTTGAAGCAGCCAATGTGCAACGAAAGGCAACAATTATATACCTTTTATTTCTATGTTATTCCTATTCTTATCACTGTTGTCTCACGTTGTGTCTAAGGCTTAAGTATTACTGTTTCACAATAGATTAGATAAGATTTTCTTGAATTTATTTCATTTGCAAAAGGAACAAAAGTTATTTTTCATTGTGATATTTATTCTTTTTCTATTAATATAATATTAATTATAAAAATAGCTATTTTGCACATGTATCTTGGACAGAATCAAAACAAATGAGTTCCATACTTCGGTCAAGATTAATCATTAGTAAAAGTTTCTGTTATTATCGACGACATTCATCGATCCAAAAAGATGACAAAGTTCGGACTGATGCAAAAGAAATTTCAGTGGATGATTTGACGGAACCGACTAATTGTTGTATGTCAGGATGCACGAATTGTGTATGGATTAAGTATACAGAAAGATTGAGTAACATGATAGAAAAATCCAATATAGATTTGCAAAAAGTCATCTTTGACAAGGTAAAAGATCCTAATATGAAGGCATTTCTGGAAATGGAATTGAGATGTCGAAAGCTAATAAAATAAAATTATAAATTATAACAATGTGGGAAGAGGCAATCCAACAGAAAATTCAATCGCAACATTTGAAGCATTAGTTAATAAATTCATAGGCTGAAAGAATTACGGTTGCTATAAAAAAGCTTATATACCCTGATAGCAAAGCCTACGGAGACAGATTTAGAGTAGAGTCTGCTACCAATTTTTGATTGCAGAAAGATAAATTGTACACAGAGTATTAGACAATGTCAGCAAATCACTGTCAAAAATATAACAAAGCCTGCTGATATTACTGCCAGCAAATTGGTGACAAAAACCGAACTTGTCTGCTGTATAACTTGACAACAGATTGCGGCTTTTGCGAACAGAAACTGAGCAGAGCCTGCTAACATAACTTGATGGCAGATTGGCAGCAGAAACTGAGCAAGTTTTCTCATTTTCATATACAAGTTCGCTATGAGATTTGCTTCTCATAAGAAGAAAAAAACACTTATGAGTCCTATAAAAATTGACATAAATCGAATAGACAAATCTTTTAAGCTTCTTCGGAGTGCTTTCTGAATCTCCGAATATTTTATTGACTATTTTATAACTTTCTCATGTGTATTTTAAAATGTGAAGCTAATCAATATTTTAGCAATAAAACTGTATTGATTATTTTCAGTTTTCACAGCAGTATATATAAATATATAATTATATATAATTATATGTAACTATTTATATATTACGTATAAATTTTCCTGATAGCAAAGCCTGTGGAGACAGATTTTGAACAGAGCCCTAATTTCTGATTATAGAAAGGCAATTGTGCACAGTGTTTGTACCAGATATTGAGCGTTCAAGTTAACAAAACGGCTAGCCTGCTTGCCGAGCAAATAAGCATAATTGATTGTTACTTATAGATCCAACCAATCATATTCAATCACTCAATAAGTATGCTTAGCCGCTTTGCCGTCTTGAACTCATTGTCAGCAAACTGCTGTCAAAACTATAACAAAGCCTGTTGACATACTATGTCAGCAAATTAGTGATAAAAACCGAATAGAGCCTGCTGACATAATCTGATGGCAAATTGGCAGCAAAAATCAAGCATTATTCCTATTATTTTTATTTACGGCATCGCCATAAGATAAACTTCTAATAAGAAGAAATCGTTTTGGAATTTTATAAGAATTGGCGTATGTAAATCGAATAGGCAAATCTTCTAGAGATTCTCAAGCTCTTTCGGAGCTTGTTCGTGCTTTCTGAATCTCCGAATATTTTTTTGACTATTTTGTAACTTTCTCATGTGTATTTTTAAAATGTGAAACTAATTATAATAACTATTTTAGTAATAAAATTGTATTTTCACATTTGTTGTTTGTAGTTGTTTCCAGTTTTCACATCAGTATGTATAAATAATTATGTATAATTATATATAACCGTTTATACACACACACACACACACACACACACACACACACACACACACACACACACACACACACACACACACACACAAAATTTCTTATAAACTAAGTCGATTTAAATGAAAATGAGATCCTGCTTGGTTTTTGCTGTCAATCTACCATTAGATTATATCAATAGATTTTACTCGGTTTTATCAACAATCTCTTAACAAAATATGTCAGCAGGCTTTGTCGACAAATCCATAGTGCGAACACAGATGGTTATGATTTTGTAATCAAAATTTGATCGAATTTGCGCACAAATTGTTAATTCGCTTGCACTACATTAGTGCATACTATAGCTGCTTTATATGAGTAAGTAAACATTAGTAAAGTTAAATATAAAAGTAAATAAAAATTTTAAACGACACATTATTTAAAATATATGTGTATATATCATTTTATAGCCAAAGTTGATTATATTGTATCACTGCATTGAGATATTTTATATAAAACAGTTTTTAATGCACTGATCCAGTGTAGCGAATGATCGAATTCACTATAACATTTTACTATTAGAATATACCAGGTGCATAAGATTAAATCCGTTGTTTTTTATTAAGAAAAACACTTTTTTTTCTAGGAAGCAAAAACAAATTTATTCAAAGTAGTACTTGCTCTCGCTAACTACACATTTTTCCCATCTTTCGGGCAATTTGTGTATACCACGCCAAAAAAATTCCTCATCTTTCGAGGCAAACCACTCATCAAACCATTTTCGAACGTTTTTGTAAGAATCGAAGTATCGTTCAGCGTGGTCCGTCAACGAAAACAGGTGATAGTTAGAAGGTGCCAGGTCTGGTGAGTAAGCGGGATGAGATAACACTTCCCAGTTGAGTGTCTTCAAGTAGTTTTGGACCATTGTTGACGTGTGCGATGGTACGTTGTCGTGAAGGAAAATCAGCTTGTCATGTCTTTTTCGATAATAAGGCCTTTTTTCACGTAGAGCATGGTGCAATTTGATCAGTTGTTGGTGGTAGCGGTGAGCATTAACAGTTTCACCAGGTTTACAGCTCGTAGTAGATGACACCCTCCTGATCCCATCAAACGCAGCATCGTCTTCCGTCCGAAGCGATTTGGTCTTGAGGAAGATGTTGATGGTTGGGCGGGATCAACCCAAGATTTCTTGCGTTTAGGATTCTGAAAATACATCCACTTTTCATCGCCTATCAATCCGATGCAGGAACGACTTTCTTTTTTGTCTGGCAAGCAGAATTTGGCATGTGTTTTGGCGTCGCTCCATTTGCCTATCGTTCAATTCATGCGGCACTCATTTTCCGATCTTTTGAACCTTCCCCATGGCATGTAGCCGCATGGAAATGGCTGCTTGAGAAACACCCAATTGCTCGGCAAGCATTTTTTGCGTTTGGGTACTCCTCCTCCGTCCTCGTCCAAAAGAGCCTGCAATTGACAGTCCTCAATCTTCCTGGGCCGATTTTCACGCTTCTTGTCACTCAGATCAAAATTGTCATCATTGAACCGGCGAAACCAATTTTTGCACGTTGTTTCCGATAAAGCATTGTCGCCATAGGCTTCAAACATTCGATGTGATTCGGCAGCCGATTTCTTCAAATTGAAACAGAAAAGCAAAATTTCCCGCATATGCTTTTTTTTTAGCAAAAAACTACACATGATTACGAAAGAAAAAAATCTATGTGTTGTATGAAATTGCTGATGATACGCACTGGTTAATGTTGACAGATGTCAAACACATAAAAAAAAGTGTGTTATGTGCCCAGGGTAGCTTTGTACGCTCACTAATGCCACCTATGAGCAAACAGCGGATTTAAGCTTATACACCTGGTAGACTATAAAGATTCTAACAACGAATATTGTTTTCAATTTATGTAAATATAATATATGGACTTCTTGAAATATATGGACACACACACACAC